>NC_066625.1:16729123-17032153 GCF_025201925.1 Gopherus flavomarginatus | reverse complement strand
ATTTGGCCACACACTTCTGAAACACCAAACCATATTCAGGTTTTGGCAGACTAATTTCAGCTTTTCAATTAAAAAAATTACAACAAATTTTGAAGGAAAGCAGACATTGTCCATGATTTTTTTCTGCTTTTTAAAAACCCCTAGTTTTCGATCCAGAAAAAGTTTTGATGGAAAATATTTGTCCAACCCTTTTAATGAGCTTTAGTGCCTTTTAGCACTAGCTGATGCTGAGAACCAGTGATACCTTGTAAAGAAGTTTTCTCAAAATTGGGTTTGTGCTGTGATGCAGAAGGTTTATTTTTCCCAGGGCCGCCTGTGGGTGCAGAGCAAGTGGGGCAATTTGCTCCGGTCTCGGCAGGGGTCCCCAGAAGAATATTGAATTGCAATTTTTTTTAAGGAAGGAGCCCCCGAAATTGCTTTGCCCCAGGCCCCCTGAATCCTCTGGGTGGCTGTGATTATCAGCAATATTTCCTCTGTGTGATACCCACATAAGGTGAGAGAGAAAATATATGTAGAGAACTTTATCTGCTGTAGAACACTGAGAAATACCCTGTTTACTTATTTAAAAACAACGTTTAGAACAAACTTTATTTTAGCAATAAAGTCTTTGTGTTTCAGAGTGAAAGTTAATATTTACTTCTATGTTCTGAAGTCCTTAAGAGGTCCTGCAAGGAGCTCTCTGTGACTTTGTTCTCCCCAGTGTGTTACAGTTCAGCCTGTGGAATGTGAGTAGCTGCCAATTGATCTGCAAGTTCGACATCTTTCCTAAATTGCAGAAAATCAGGAGAAAGATATTACAAAACTGGCATCACCATTAGGTGAGTTTTTGGTTGCTTGCTCAGTTGGTTGCATTTTTTTAATTTGTTTATAAAACTTTAAAAATCATTGAACCTAAACACGGGACATAAAATAGATCGACTACTATGCTGTTATCTAATTTGAGCCTAATTAGTTCACCTATAAAATAAGTTGTTAAAAAAGGCAATTCAGTCTTACAAAATGGGAAAGCTGTAAGTAGACCCATGTTAGAAGGATTTCTTTATTGAGATGATCAGTTGGAGAAGAGACAGATGAGGATAGGAGAACCTGATTTGCCAAATTTAGACCTCACTTGTAGCTTGTGGGTCCTAGATTTAGAACAGGAGTAGGCAACCTATGGCACGCGTGCCGAAGGTGGCACACAAGCTGATTTTCAGTGGCACTCACACTGCCCAGGTCCTGGCCGCCAGTCTGGGGGACTCTGCATTTTAATTTAATTTTAAATAAAGCTTCTTAAACATTTTAAAAACTCTATTTACTTTACATACAATAGTTTACCATATATACTCGTTCATAAGCCAAATTTTTTTTAGTGAAAAAGGGAAGCACCAGAGAAGGGGGTTGGCCTATAAATGGGTATAGAGAGGGAGAGATGGGACAAGGAGCAAGGAGAGGCAGCAGAGCCAGAAGGGAAGAGGCGGGGCCAGAGTCATTCCGCTTCTGGCCACCTGAGCCTCCGAAGCAGCTGCTGGCAGGGGCTGGCAGGCTGCAGCTGTGCTGCTTGTCCCTGCCCCCCCAGAGCAGACTGTGACCACCCCAGAGCAGACTGTGACCACGCTGCCAGAGCAGCCTGCTGGAGCAGCTCCAGCCAGGCCAAAAACATCCTTCCCTAGCCCTCCCCAGATAAGGTGGGAAGGGATGGGATGGGGAGAGTGTGGGGGTCCCAGGCTGGGGTGGGGTCATGTGGGAGTGGTCACAGGGGTTACTCCCCTGACTCCCAGGTTCTCCCCCCCCAAAAAAATTTCCCCACCAGTTTTGTCCTGGCCCATCAGGATAAGCAGCTGGCGCGCCCAGACACTTTGTTTATTTAGGTTTACCTCCATTCCTGCGGACGCTTGAGGTAAACAGACAATTTCGGCCCACCAGGGGCTTATCCTAATGGCCCGGGAGCCAAAGTTTGCTGACCCCTGAATTATAGGGTTGGCTAATGAATAGGTTATAAAATTTTCCATTTTTACTTATCCATCTGGGACGGTGGTTGGATTATGAATGGAACAACTTATGATCGAGTATATATGGTAGTTATAAACTTATAGAAAGAGACCACCTAAAAACGTTCAAATATATTACTGGCACGTGAAACCAAATTAGAGTGCATCAATGAAGACTCAGCACACCACTTCTGAAAGGTTGCCGACCCCTGATTTAGAACAAAAGTTGAAACTCCAGCATCTTAGTTTCTTTTGGCACCAGCAGAATAAATTCCAAGCTGCTAAATAGTTTCTCTTTGTTTCTGTTATTGTCCTAGATCAGGGGTGAGCAAACTTTTTGGCTCAATGGCCACATCTAAGTATAGAAATTATATAGCAGGCCATGAATGTTCACGAAATTCGGGTTGGGGTACAGGAGGGGGTGAGAGCTCTGGCTGGGGGTTCGGGCTCCGGAGTGGGGCCAGAAATGAGGAGTTCAGGGTGCAAGACATGGGCTCCGGGCTGGGATGGGAGTGGGGAGGCATGAGGGCTCCGGCTAGGGGTGCAAGCTCTGGGGTGGGGTTGAGGGAGCTTTCCTCTGGGGCCAGGATTTGGGTCTGTGCGAAACATCATGGCGTTAAGCACACTCTTACTTTTGCCACATACACCAGTGAGACAAGAATCAGACCTTTGGCATAGATTGTGTAACTGATTTGTATTACTTTGGTCCATCAATATTTGTTTTTTCAGGCAGTTCTCAGTATAAAGTTTATGTAAATAATGTCATTTCAGATCAAAAGCACTTCAAAGAATATTCTTCTTAGATGTTTATATAATCTAAACCAAGAACTCTGACGAGGTTTTTGTGCCATGAAGTTTTTATTTAAACTCCAGATTTTTAACTCAATTTGGACCCCGAAGTCACCTTGTAGATTCTTCAGTTTATGTTGCCGAGGATTTGCCCCTCAAAATATCTCTGGCTATGAATCCCCGAGCCTCTATAAAGATTTGCCAGAGCACTTTAATTTTGCAAGTGATGTTTTGGACAAGTGGAGTCAAATGGAAAAGGTAACGTTTTGTCTCCTTAGTTCCAATATTTTCTTTCATTTTTGTCTGGTGTTATATCATGTTATAGATATTGGTTCCAAAACATGTGATCTCTAATGATTCTTTCATAGTAGATGATAACTATTTTGCTGCTATAGGATACTTTCAAGGGTATCAGATAAATAATTGAGCTGTCTGGAAAAACTTTTGTCCCACGTTTTCCATCTGAAAAATGTTGTTTTGATTAAACCAAAAAATTGCACAAAATCGTATCAATTTGATGAAATTCCCATTAAAATTAAAATAAAAAGTTTCATTCTGAAAAAAATTGAAATTTAATTTCTAAATTAAATTTTGATTTTATGCAGTCTAGTTGTAGCTGTGTCAGTCCCACAGCGTTAGAGAGGCAAAGTGGGTACGGTAAGATCTTTTATTGGTCCAGCTTCTGTTTGTGAGAGAGAAAGCTTGTCTCTCTCAAAAACTGAAGTTGGTCCAATAAAAGATCTTATCTCACCCGCTTTGTCTCTCTTTTTTGATTTTGTCATTTTATATGACATTTATTAATTTTACATTAATACACAGAATCTTATATTATGCACTACTACTGCTCACATGCTGTCATTCAGAATGAAAACAAATGACAGCATGTTGAAATGTGCTATGAAATGGAAATTCCAAATTTCAACCAGCTCTAGTGAATAGGCAAATGCCACCAAGAGTATTTGCTGCTTCACTTGACAACATATGATCATGTTTAGGATAAGGGCATAAGTAGAAAAGAATGAGAAGGGAAATATTATTAGTCCCATTTTATTGATAGTGAACTAAGACAGAGAGATTAAATGACTTGCCCAAGGTCACAACAGAAGTTTGTTGCAGAACTGGGAAATAAACCTACATTATCTCCTTCATCCCAATCCTCTGATTTAAACACAAGCTTAGCCTTCTGCTCCTGGGCCCTGCATCAGGAAAGCATCTCTATTCAGGAAAGCACTTACATCCCATTTATGTCAAATGGCTGAAAATTAAGCATGTATTTAAGAACTTTCCTGAATTTGTGCCTTTCCCCCCTGATTCTGCAACTGTTGACACATGTGCTTAACTTTACACACGGTAAGTAATAAAATCAGTGGGATTATCATGTTCTTAAAGTTATGCACATGCCAAAGTATTTTGCAGGATCATTCTACAGTTTTTATTCTTAATCATGTTCAATAATTGGAATCAATTAAAGCATTCAGAAAACATCTGAATTCAGTATTTTTATCAGGGGATAATATTTAAGAGAAGTAATATATTTAGCTATTTTGCATAAAAATACATACACAGGGAACTTAGGTTTAAAAATGGCAAAAGAATAAATAATTGCATGTTTTCAGTAGGAGAAGCTAAAACCATCATAATTTATGTTAGAAACTTTTTTTGTGCTTTCACTAAGCCTAATCCTGCAGTCACTGACAGTCTTATCTACACAGGGAGTCCATGATTGGGCCTGCTGTACATTTTCACCTGTGTATGTTACTTGTAATGGTCTGTTGTTTAAAGAATCGTTATATTTCTCTTTAACTTCTCAGTGCAATTTTATATGATGATCTTTTCTTGTTTACCAATAAGAGAACTATGGACTCATCCCACTGCTATGTTGAGTATAGTAGTTCTAAGCACTACTGTGATAGAAATAACAATCATCTTCATTATGCGTTCTGAACCATGTTTAAAGGAAGCAGAATAAGGACCTTGTATACTTGGAGTTATAGTAATAACGTAAAGAGTTCGACAGTTCTTTTCCCATAACCATAATTGTAATCTATGGCAAAACATGTTCACAGGTAAACCTTCCCACAGGCTGGCCTAAACCTGCACATTTCATATGGTAACAAGGCATCGTTATGCATAGCTTGGGCAGCTCAGAAGATGAGAAGCAAATTCTCCAATGTACTTGATTAACAAGCACATATTAGATTTGGGATATAAGCCCACAAGCCTATAAATACTTACACACATGCTTACCTTTAACCACAGGTTAGTCCTGCTGAAGTCAAGGAGACTGCGCCTCTGCTTGAAGTTAAGCAATTGTGTGTTTGAAGCATTGGTCTCCTCTTGATTGTTGCATTATTTACACATTTTCCAAATTTCTTGTCTTTGCCAGAATGGAGAGAGAGCCTCCTCCATCCCAGCCCTCTGGTGGGTAGGTGATCAAGGCAATGAGGTAAGGTGGAGTTTTGAGGAGCTAGGATTTCTATCCAGGAAAGCAGCAAATGTACTCTCTGATGCATGTGGTCTGAAAAAGGGAGACAGAGTTATAGTAATGCTACCCCGGATACCAGAATGGTGGTCGATAACAGTGGGCTGCATGAGAACAGGTCAGTACAAAGAATAATAAATGACTGAATTTATTTGTATTTCAGTAATGCTTATAGACCCCAAATGAATTCCAGGCCCCATTAAAATAGGCACTGTACCAACACAGCAAGAAACAGTCTATTGTGGGTGTCCTCCATTCTTATACCTTTCTCCCTTCTTTGAGGATTATCTCCAGCAGGGGTTCAGGCAACAGACAGTCTGTTTACATGGAAACTCCAGCCATTTTCACTGTCAATATGTAAAGTTCTCACTCACACCCTTGTTCAGAATAATAACTTAACTAAGTGATAGCCATTTTGTTGATAGCTGGCTGAGGTGCCAGTATGTCTTTGTCTCTGAAAAACTGGTTTTGGCATGCTTTTCTGACTCTGGAGCATGCTATAGCAATGCTATACCATAGAATCTTATAACCTTATATACAATGTTGATACACATATTTTACCAGGACAATAATGTTCAGCAGATTATGACATTTCAAATGATACTTCACAAGGCATAATTTGTACAAAATTTATCACAGTCTTGTAAAAGTGGTGACTATAATAATATAGATTGTCACAGTGAGGTAATATCTTTTATTGAACCATCTTCTGCTGGTGAGAGAAACAAGCTTTCAAGTTTACCCATAGCTGAAGAAGAGCTCTGTGTAAGCTCAAAAGCTTGTCTCTTTTGCCAGCAGAAGTTGGTCCAATACAAGATACTGTCTCACTCACCTTGTCACTCTAAAGGAAGTGTTATTATTCCATTTTATAGATAGCGATCTAAGGCACAGAGAGATTAAATGACTTGCCCAGGGTCACACTTTGAGCTTCTGGTAGACCTGAGAATTGAACCTAGATCATCTTTTTTTTTTTAAATGACTTTTCATTTAGAAATTTCCTTCAATTTTTTAAAATTAAAAACATAAAAAAATGCTTGAAATCAAGACAGGAGTTTTGTTTTGAATTGAATTAAATGTTTCATTTGATGTGAAGCAATTTTTTTCCATCTTTTATGATTTACCGAAACTTTTGAAAATTTTTGGTTTTGTTTTGATCCTAAACAATCTTTTCAGTTTTTCAAATTCCCAGGAAACTGAAAAATGCATTGCTCAGATAGCTCTGCTTAAGAGCTTTCCTGAATCTCTGTCTTAGCCCCTGATCCTGCAAACGTTTATACACATTCTTAGTCAATCCCAGTGAAATCAGTGGCACTATTCATGTGCTTAAAGTTAAGCACAGCTTAAGTGCTTTCAGGATCAGGGTCAATAACTGACATCAATTAAAGCATTCAAAGAATTTCCAAACTTAGTATTTTTATCAGGAGATAATATTTCAGAGAAGGAGTATATTTAGCCATTTTGCATAAAAGGATGTTTTGACATTTAAATATTGTATTGATTGTTTATTTTTTAAACAAATTCATGACAAAATATTAATAAAAGAGCCCATTTTACAAAGGACAAAGCTGAGGCACACAGTTTAAATGATATCTTAGCCTCATGGGGCCACAGGAGGGGGCATCCCCCAAATAGTGTGGCCTTAGTAGTGGCAGCAAAATAACGGTATCTCCCAGAAGATTTTTGTGCAAAGATAAAAAAGGAAGAACCTAGGGTGAAGGATTAGGTTGGGATTTCTGATTCATAATGATGCTTTACTTCAGTCTGATGTAGCTTAACTCTGCTCCTGGTAATAGGCTACCACTAGAAATAAATCTGAAGAGGCAGTTGCATGGGAATTAATTCTCAAAGGCTGTGGAAGATAACAGCAGCAAGAAGGCATAGCACAGAAAGATAAGTACAAGGGGCCAGATGTCGAACTAATGTAAATTGGCACAGCTCTGATGAAGCCAATGGCCTTACACTGGCTAGAATCTGGCCCAAATATTTTAAAATGTTCAGCTACTTTTAAACTTCCATTTATTGCACTTCTAGGAATTATCTATATTCCAGCAACAACCCAGCTGACAGCTAATGACATTTTCTATAGACTCCAGGCTTCTAAGGCCAAATGCATCATCACCAATGATACACTGGCACCTGTAGTGGACTCAGTTGTGTCCAAGTGCCAGTTTCTAAAAATCAGGCTAATGGTATCTGAAGGCAGCAGGGATGGCTGGCTGGACTTCAAAGAACTACTCAAGTGAGTATGTCTTGCCTCAGTGAGCTAATCATCCAAATGGAAATTCAGGCTTTTCCAGCTTTCTATTGTACCCCTCCTTGTGTAAAAAGCAGTTTCAGAACTGAGATAACTCATATATTCTATGTGTTTTGGGGGAGCCAGCTCTTGCCTCATTTAGCTGACAAAGTCTGCATTCCAACACTAAATTAAATACAAGTATAAAAAGTTAACAGGGATGGGAGAGGAGATATGCAAATACATTTGGCTTTAAATATATAGAGGGCGAGGATTAACAGAACGGGGTCATTCTGCTGAAAAAGTGTACTGAACTCTAGCTTCAGTTACACTCATAGGGCCATGGAAGTCAACAGAAGTCTTTCCATTGATTTCAGTGAGCACTGGATCAGGCCCTTAGCTCCCATTGAATGCAAAGGGAGTTTTGTGTATATTTCCAAGGCCAGAATTTGGCCTAATAAATCTTACTGGCCAGTGACCATTAAGAATGAGACCATAGGCAGTTTAATTTGGGAAGAGAAAAGGAATGCCTGCACTAGAGTTGTAAACTAGATAGGGATTGAAGTTTCCTTTGTTGGATAGCTTATCCACTCTGATGTACTCTTGTCTTTATTTTGAAGAGCTGCACATAGTAATCATAACCCTGTTAAGACAAAGAGTCAAGAAGCAATGACTATCTACTTTACTAGTGGAACCACAGGTTACCCCAAAATGGTGGAACATTCTCACAGTAGTTTTGGTATTGGAATGACCTCGACTGGAAGGTATGTACTGAAAATACTTTGTCGCTCTGATAATCCATGGCTACAAAATGAATATGTAAAAAATACTGAACATATGATTATTTGTCTGAAAATTCCTACCAGGAATGGATTGATCAATGGATTGTAGAGATGATCAAACCACAAAATTTCTGTTCTGTGGGAAATTCTGATATCTTGACATTTGTTTTCCTCCTGAATTGGATGAAAAATCAAAATATCTAAACTTTTTGTGGGACAAAGTTCCAAAATAATTTGGCAATTTCTCAATGTTTCATTTTTTCACATTTTCAATTGAAAAAAATGTTTCAACATTCTCAAATCAACATATTTAATTCTGGAGGACATTAATCTCTCCATCTGCCTTCACCACCAGAGTGCCACATGGGAATGTAGTTTCAGGTCTTTCATGTCCCCATTCTTATCTTGATGGACTACATCTTCCATGATGCACTACAGCCCCTCCCTGTGTTTGAGGTGCTGCAGCATATCATGGGACTCCCAAATAAAAATATTTCATTTTGTTCTTCTGATGAAAAATTCAGCCAAAATTGATTCTGCCAAAATAGATCGCTACAGAAAATTTTTAGTTTGATGAAACTCCTTTTTCTGATGAGAAATGTTTCATTCAAAAAATTTTGACCAGCTTATTCACTATTCAATATGTCTAGTTACTTTTTAAACAGGAGAATAAGAAATATCTGTTCTCCCATCAAGAAGCTGAAACAAAACCATGTGACTTAGGTGAGCAATCACACAAGTATAATGAATAGATGTTAGCATTCAATTACTCTCAGTATAACTCTGACTAATGAATCCACTCATAGGAATCAGGGTTAGTTCATGAACAGAAAAAAGAGCCATGTTCATTCACAACAAATAATTCCATCCACTCCCCATCTGTACATTCACTTTTGTTTTTCTATTCAGTGTTTTTCCATTACAATTTTTTTTTTGTCATTGTCACCAGGTTTTGGTTGGATTTGAATCCCTCTGACATATTGTGGGGCCTGTCTGACCCAGGCTGGGTAAAATTTGCCTTTAGCTGTTTCTTTTCTCCATGGATTCAGGGAGCATGTATCTTTACACACAGCATGCTGCAGTTTGAGGCAACAACCGTCCTGAATGTAAGAATAAAAACATCATTATGTGGTTTGAGCCTTAATTGATATATGCAAAGCAGATGGTAAAAAAGGATAGCATCAGAAGTAACTTTAAAATATCATAAAAATCATGAGACTATGAGGGGAGGCAATGTTGTCTAGTAGTGTCATATCTGGGTAGGCTGCCTCTTTTGAGACTTTGTTTCCCCCAAGTGCACCCCTTTCAAGTGACAGGCCTGTGCCTTCACTCCTCTTTGGGGATGGGACCCCACGATCCAGCTAATCTCTACTGGGTCTCTGGGTTACATCTCCCTGGTTGTCAACCAAGATACCTAGCAGGCCCAACAGGCTTGGCACCTGAAAGAGTTTCCCTTCAGGAGCCTGGGGTGGTAATAGTATGAAGCAACTTCTTCAATATATAGTATACCTTATTTACCAAAAGGTGCACAGCCCTCAGAAAAATTGATTGAAAATAGCAGAGATCTATGTGCATACTGTTTTACCTACACTTAGGAGTCCGGTGGCACCTTAAAGACTAACAGATTTATTTGGGCATAAGCTTTCGTGGGTAAAAAAACCCTTGTTCAGATGCATGGAGGGAAAATTACAGATGCTGGCATTATATTATTGACACATGATGAGAAGGGAGTTACCTCACAAGTGGAGAACCAGTGTTGGCAGGGTCAATTCAATCAGGGTGGATGTAGTCCACTCCCACTAATTGATGAGGAGGTGTCAATTCCAAGAAAGGCAAAGTTGCTTTTGTAGTGAGCCAGCCACTCCCAGGCCCTATTCAAGCCCAAAGTAATAGTGTTAAATTTGCAAATGAATTTTAGTTTTGAAGTTTCTCTTTGAAGTCTGTTTCTGAAGGTTTTTTGTTCAAGTATGGCTACTTTTAAATCTGTTATAGAATGTCCAGGAAGATTGAAGTGTTCTCCTACTGGCTTTTGTATGTTACTATTACTGATGTCCAATTTGTGTCCATTTATTCTTTTACGTAGAGACTGTCTGGTTTGGCCAATGTACATGGCAGAGGGGCATTGCTGGCACATGATGGCATATATAACATTAATGGATGTATAGATAAATGAGTTCCTGATGGTATGGCTGATGTGGTTGGGTCCTCTAATGGTGTCGGTAGTGTAGATATGGGGACAGAGTAGGCAATGAGGTTTGTTACAGGGATTGCGTTAGTGTTTCTGTGGTGTGGTAGCAAGTCACTCATCATAAACAAACACACAAAATCATGCACCATATTCACAAAAAGTAATACAGCTATTTTCCAGTTTTCTACATAAAGGCAGTGGACTGGGAGTCAGGAAACATAGTTCTGCTCTCAGCTCTATCACTGAGCTTCTGGGCGACCTCGAGCAAGTCACAGCTTCTCCCTATCCCACAGTTTCCCCATCTGCAAAGGGACGATAATAAAACTTTACCCTCTTTTGTAAAGTGTATTGAGATCTCTGAGTAGAAAGTATTAAGAAGTGTTAAGTATTTTTATTACTTTCTCTTCACTTGTGCCTTTCACTGTGGGGTCACATTTGTCTGTCACTGTTGGAGGAAAATGCTTAATTCCAAAACATAAGCAAGTTAACTTTCAAATAAATATAGATAAAAAGAAAGGAACAAGAACTCTTAATAGCCGCGCCAGACCTAGCCCAAGACATTATTCTAGCCCTGTGCCTTTTTAGTATAATATATTCACTTTATTTATTGTTTGTATTGTGATGATGCCTAGGGCCCATATCATAGACCAGAGCCCAAATGTGCTTGGCACTGTACAACAACCAAAAGACTGTACCCAAAGGAACTAAAATGTGAATAACTTTTCTTTCATTCATAGTGTCTGTCCAGATTTCCTATAACCTCTTTCTGTGGTACACCAACTGTTTATCGCATGCTGGCGCAGCATGATCTTACCAGGTACATCTAGATTGCTTACTAACCATTCCAACTGAACCGTGTTCTAGCAGAATCACAGCCCTAGATTTTTCCTTTGCCAGGTTGTATTCTAGGTTGAAATTCTAGTTGAACTCACTCTGTAAGTTCTTTACCAGTTACAGCTGCAGTGAATGAAGCCCAGAACCGAACCATGCCTAAGTCTCTATAGCAATGCGCATTAGTCATCCTAATCATTGTTTTAAACACTTATTAAGCTACAAGTTCAAGAGCCTGAAGCACTGCCTAAGTGGGGGTGAGCCACTCAACCCTGAAGTGATGGAGAAATGGAAAAGCAAAACAGGGATGGATATCTATGAAGGATACGGCCAGACTGAAACAGTACGTTTGCATTCAATCACACACCTAATAAGCTTAATTCTAACTCAAGCTAATGAGGAAAGATATCAAATCAATATGGTAGGTTTCTTGCTTTTTCCAGGAAAACAGGCCCCAAATTTTCAAATATAGGCAACTAACATCAGGCTACTAAATCCATATGTAGGCCCCTGAATAAAAGTAGTATGATTTTCAAAGGTGCTAAGCACTTGCAGCCCCAATGACTTCATATGGAGTTTTGCGTTCTCAGTATCTCTGAAAATCAGGCTATATTTATTCAGGAGCCTATACATAGATTTAGGTGTCTAAGTTTGAACATTTTGGCCTAGGAATTTAATTAGGCAGCATGTTCTCCTTCAGCCAAACATCTCAGCAGCAGCAGATTTTAAAGGGGCCATTAGCTATGCAATTAACTCATTAAATGTGTTCCAAAAACACAATAAGGTGTATCTTGCCACTGAGTGCAGGGGACTCAAAGTGGCCAATCTGGCTGGAGGGAGGGGGCAATAAGGAGGGCATACTGGCTACACAGCAACATTCCCTTCTTCCTTCAACCCTGTGCAAACTCAGCTGGGAGGAAACAAACCAGGCCAGGTCTGGGAGATAATCATTTTGTGTGACATCATTCCCTCTCAACTCTAGGGGGTTTCACGTGTAGATAAATGCTGATCCTGACAGTGAACCCCACTCCACAGGTGGGGATGCAATGAGCCAGACCTATGGGCTGGGCTGGGGCATGAGGAAGCGGGACAGAGGCACACAGCCTCTGCACTGATTGCCCTGGCTTCAGGTGTGTATTCAGAGATCCATGAGTTTCCAGGGATGAGTCCCAGTCAGTTCTCTGTGGCAGACAATCCTATCTGCCTAACGGAACAACTGGCAGGAAGTTCCATGTGCCTAATTCTGACGTCACACCAGTTTTGGTGGTTTTTTTTTAACACTTAACTCTGTTGATATCAGTGGAGTCACTTCAGATCTACACAGGTTTAAGTGAGAGGACACCTAAGCCCCATGTGTTTAAACTTGTAGAATCACCAGCACTCTTGTAGGAAAAATTTGTGCAAGGGAAAATTTGGACATACAGGAATAAAGTCTCCAATTGTACATGCTCACAATCATTGTAATGTAGCCAATAGTAAATAGCTGCTGGGCCAAATTCTTCTCTCAGGCTGATATTTCTTTGAAGTTAATGGATACTTCTCTCACACAGGCATACTTCTTTGTAATTAATGGAGTTAAAGTGGTGTAAAACAAATACAAGTGAGAGAAGGTTGAGTTCCAAGGGATTTTATCTGGATTTTCTCCACTAGTATATTTGAGAGCAGACTTTATCCCCCTGAGCCAGATCTTCAGTTGATGTAAGTTAGGATAACTCCATTGACTTCTTTGGAACAATATTGATTTACACCAAATGAAGATCACACCTGTTGTGTTTAAAATCACAATTTTTCATTTTTCAAATGAATATTTCTACAAAATGTTTACCAGTGAAATAGATCATGCAAAGCGTTTTCAGTTACAAATGTTCATATCTGAATAAAACATCAAGCACTGTATTTTGTTGCACACATACAATTTTATTTTACAGGTTTTGATATGTTCAGTTTGCAAAGGCATGAAGATTAAACCTGGTGCTATGGGAAAGGCATCTCCACCTTATGATGTTCAGGTATTTTCATACTCCTGGTCACTTTCAATCTGAAGAAAGAAAGTTCCCACACCACACAAGATTCTCTCTCAACATTTAATTCAGTAGATCGCTCTGTTTAACAGAAAGACATTAAATCATCCAGGAGGGGTTCTCTCTCGTTCTAGGTAATAGATGAAAATGCTAATATTCTGCCTCCTGGGAAAGAAGGAGATATTGCCATCAGAATCAAACCAACAAGGCCATTTTGTCTTTTCTCTCACTATGTGGTAAGGAAACTTTGTATGAAATGAATCAGATTTTGAGGCCACATCTTAAATACATGGATAACTTTTTAAAGTATCTTGCTGTGGGTGTCTATATCCTTCCAAAGACAATAGCTCATGTGTCTCATAAACAGGATTTCCACTGCTGCAACCAGAGGCAGAAAGTGTACTTGTGGGTGAGGCTGAGTCAGAAAGCCTCTGCAATATTTCCTCCACTGGGGGACTAAGGATATGTCTGTACAGCAGGGGTTGGCAACCTTTCAGAAGTGTGTGCTGAGTCTTCATTTATTCACTCTAATTTAAGGTCTTGTGTGCCAGTAATACACTTTAACCTTTTTAGAAGGTCTCTTTCTATAAGTCTACAATATATAACTAAACTATTGGTGTATGTAAAGTAAATAGGGTTTTAAAATGTTTAAGAAGCTTCATTTAAAATTAAATTAAAATGCAGAGACCCCCAGACCGGTGGCCAGGACCCGGGCAGTGTGAGTGCCACTGAAAATCAGCTCGCGTGCCACCTTCGGCACACATGCCATAGGTTGCCTACCCCTGCTCTACAGCAATCATACAGTGTGACTGTAGCCCAAGTATACATACCTGAGCTAGCTTTAATATAGCTATCTCAGGTCCCAGAGCAGTGAAGCTGGGGCAGCATGAGCTTCAGCGCAGGTTGTACAAACCTGTCTGAAACCCTGGGTAATTACTTGAGGGTATAGCCTGTGCTGAAACCAGTGCTGGCCCGGCTTCACTCTTCCAGGACCTGAGCTAACTAGACTAAAGCTTGCTTCGGTATGTTGGCTCGAGCTGCAATCACACTATTGACTGCATTCTAGCCATACCCTAAGAAGCAAGTGACTATGGCCAGGGATGCATTGATCCAACTCAGCCTCAACTGATAGGGCTCGTGTGGAAAGCCTGGCAGATTTTTAATACTTTCTCCCCCATGAGATATCCTAAGGGAGGTCACACAGCAGGACTGCTGCCTGCCCTTCCTCCGGTGCATATCCTTGGATGGGGGTGGGGCAGGCTGGCCCTGGAAAGTGTGAGTAAAAGCGAATGTGGCCCAGAGTTCAATGTTTTTAATGGTTCATTGCAAGGAGGTACATTTAATGAAGAACACAGTTCTCTCATTCTTTGTCTCCTCCTCCACCTCAGTCAGGGGCGGCTCCAGGCCCCAGCACACCAAGCGCCTGCTTGGGGCGGCAAGCAGGGGGCGGTGGAGGGCGCTCTGCCAGCGCCACGAGGGCGGCAGGCAGGCTGCCTCCGTGGTTTGCCTGCGGAGGCTCCGCTGGTCTCACGGCTTCAGCGGACCTCCCGCAGGCAAGCCGCGGAAGGCAGCCTGCCTGCCATGCTTGGGGCGGCAAAATTCCTAGAGCCGCCCCTGACCTCAGTCTTCCAACTTGATTTTCTAATCATGCTATTATGAAGGTGGATTTAAGGGCTGACTTTTCAAAGAAGCAGACGGTGCGAGTGCCCACAAAAATATACATGGCCCTTTTGTACCTGTAAAATCTGGCTAAAAGGGTAGGTAACATATAAAGATATATGCACGCGTGATTGCCGCCTTCTGACTTGCCTCATGTAGCCTGTCCCAGTGAACCAGGCTTGAAATGGAGAGACTACGAGCAAGTGCCTGGAAAAGCCTGTGGGCACCTAGCTGGAGCAAGAAGAAATTTGCAAAATGCTTCTGTTGGCATATGGCAAAGATAAATCACTGCTGGTTCACAGGCAATTTAGACACGTTAGGGCTACATGCCAGTACTCCTTCAGCTCAAGTGTAATCATTTATACAGCTCTAATACAAAGTCCATCTCAGAAATACAGAATGTATTCATAGTAGATTAGATCATGCTAGACTTGTATGAACTACAGCAAGACTGAAAAGGTTCAAAATAAGAAGTTATGAAAAGTTTTGAAAGTTTTAAAAAATCATCTTGTATAAAGATAAGTGAGTTCTCATGAAACCTTTCCTGACGGAGTAACTATGGCCGCCTTCTGTTAAGTAACAATTTATGGTTAAACACCACTGAGGTCCTGATCTGTCTCCCATTGAAGTCCATTGGGATTTTTTCCATTGACTCCAGTGGGAGTTGGATTGGATACTAAGGGTTCATCACCATTTGTGAGATTTTCCTTTGTTGTCAGGATGATCCAGAGAAAACTGCTGCATCAGAACGTGGGGATTTTTATATCACAGGAGACAGGGGCATTGTGGATGAAGATGGATACTTCTGGTTTATTGGAAGAACTGATGACGTCATTTTATCTTCTGGGTAAGTTTGTTTCTATGGGGTTTCCATACTAAGCTGCCAGACATTGAACAGTTTGTAAATACCACACTCTTATTTCCTCTCCTAGGTATCGTATTGGACCATTTGAAGTAGAAAATGCCTTGATGGAGCACCCGGCAGTAGCAGAAGCAGCTGTTGTCAGCAGTCCAGATCCCATCAGAGGAGAGGTAATAAGGTTGATATTAGTGGTTATGCAAAAACACCTACTGTATATACTTGTTTAGAAATAAGCTGTAGCTGTCAAGGAAATCTAGGAATGCTAAAGGCCATATTTTCAAATGTATTTAATCACTTAAAAATGCAGAGAGTTGCCTAGCGTGATTTTCAAAGAGCCTAAGCAAGTTAAGGTGCCTAACTCCCATTGAGTTTAAAGGGAGTTAAGGTGCCTACACAGACTAAGTGCTTGGAAAAAATCTGACCCTACGTTCTAGGGAAAACTGACTAGTGTTATGTTATTTGTTTTGCTGTTTAAAAATAAATTGATTGATTCCACTCTCATATACAACCAAGCAATCCTTAGTTGTGCTGCAACATGCCTAAGAGCAGCCACAGGGCTGCTCTAAGTTCCACTAACTTGAAATAGTGCCCTAGAGCTGTTGTGCTAGCCAGGAACCACTGAAGAACAGTGTGCTCAAGCCACACCCCTCCTACCTCCACCTGTGCTGCGTGTTAAGAAGAGGTGGTAAAAAGCTGGCATAGTTGACTGGATGAATCCTCAGATGCCTGCTTGGGGCAGTTTTAAAGCCCTGAATGGCACAAAGAGCCTTACTGTATGCCAGCATCTGGCCCATAATCTTATACTCCTCTCTTGAAAGCAATTTTAATGTTGCAAATTATCTTTTTCAGTTTGATCATTGTAGATGTGATTAAATATTAGATGTTGGCAACATCTGACTATGTCTTATAGGTGGTGAAAGCCTTTGTTATTCTGTCTCCTGACTTTGCATCACATGATCCAGAAAAATTAACGAAGGAGCTGCAAGAGCATGTCAAAAAAATGACTGCACCGTACAAGTATCCCAGAAAGGCAAGTACCTCCAAGTGCTGGATATAAGGGTAACTACTGACAGTGCACCCCAAAATTACAGCTGTTCTGAGCAAAACTAGAGTTCAGATTAGAAATGTAAACAGATTTTACTTTTTAGTAAGCAAATATTTTCCCCTATTTTTCTTCTATTATCCCCACTACCTTTTAGTCAGGTCTTCAAACTAATTTTGAAACATATGACCAGATCTTTAGCTGATATAAATCAGTGTAGTTCTGTTGAAGACTATGGAATTATGCTATTTACACCAGGTGGGGATCTGGCCTATTAGGTGTTTTTATTCTGGAATAGTAGAGACAAATCTTTCTCAGATTTCAGTGGAACTATTCATGGGAGAAGGATAAGCTGCATTCATCATTTAATCAAATTTTATATATGATCCTAAAATTAATCTGATTTTATAGATAAAATATAATTTCACAATATATAATGAAATTCTGAAAACTATTTTCAGGAATTTTCAATAATATAACAGAAGAGAAGATGCTTCATGTGGTAGAATAACAAAATGACTGTAATACTGTACATAATGGGCCAGGCTCACAGCTGCTGTAAATTGGTGGTCTTCCATTGATTTCAATAATGCTATATTAGTTTCCACCAGCTGCAGATCAGGTTTAGGGATTATGCTGGGTGGGTGCTGCAGAATCAAAAAGGGATTGTATCATACTGATCATTATTGATGTATGCAGAATTTATACACATCAAGCTTCGTATTAAGGTTTTTATAGGGAAACTAGAGATAAGAACTAGAATCTACCATCCATGTCTCTAGGCTAGTATTGTCAGTGGAATTTGGTTCTTATCTCTAGCTTACCTATAAAAGACTAATACTAAGCTTGGTATGTATAAATTGCTTCCACCCACTGTTCACAGGGCTCTTAGTCCAAACACTGGGCCTGATTCACTACTGCGTTACTTCAGTTTACACTGGTGTCATTACATTGATATCAGCTGTTAGTCCTGCATAAAACTGGATAGCAGTGCATCAATCTCACAGTTTATAACTGAAGGGCTTTACATTTCCATTTGGTGTTTGAGTGGGTACTCCAACGTCGGGTGGTTCGTCAGTAGCACTTTATTTAGCTGTTATAGCCATATAGACACCCACCGAAGGCAGGGCAGAGTCTCATTGAAGTCCTAGTGGAAGGAAAAGTCTGTACTATCAAATCCCATTGCAGGATCCGGGCCGTAACTGGGACGTATCTCTCTCTCATACATTTAATTAGTATGTGCTCTGAAAAAGAAACCTCACTTCAGTGGATTACAGGTCCAGTCCTGCTCCCATTGAAGTTAATGGCAAAATTCCCCTAGCTTTCAAGTGAGCAACTGGCTGGTCCATTTCCCTAGCAAGGAACTCGTTCTTTTATGAATGCTGGTGGACTTTCGCTGTGGTTTACCTTGAAGGATCCCTAACCTTTACAATAGAAGTTTTGTTCCAGAAAGCAAGACAGCAGCAAACCATATTTAATTTGCTATTTTTTCATTATTATTTTTATTTTTTTTAAATTAGGTGGAATTTGTTCAACAGCTACCAAAGACAATCTCTGGGAAAATCCAAAGGAAGGAATTAAGGAAGAAAGAGTGGGGGAGAATTTAGCTTTGTTGTGGAGTTAAGAGCATACCTTTTCATTTCTGCTATAGTCATTCATTGCTTCTTCAGGCTATGACCTGTTCTCTGTTGATGTTAGAAGGAGCTAGATAGTATTTGTGATGAAGAATAGACATTGTCACTGTTTGCTGTAATTTGTAAATTCTTCTACCTTTTACACTGACGAGAAACTTTGTTAAAGGCAATACTGTGAGAGGAGAATCAGACCCTAAACTCCTCTTTATCTTTCTGTTTGATTCTTTTCCATCAATGCCTTATCATTCAATACTGACTGTTACACTGCTGGCAAGTATGTGTCAAATGTTGTTTTGTGAAAATATTGTACAATTATTTTTAATGGTCAAATTAGCTTTATAGAATACTAGATACGTTTCTGAGGTGGTAATTATTGCTATATTGTCTTCTATTGCCACTATCTTTTTGTGTATGTTAGTTTCAAAAAATAAAAGATTTCCTGGGTTGTGAAATTGTTAGGTCACAAAATGTTGCTGTAACAACCAGATTTTCCTCTCCAGTATTCAAGCAATGATCTACATCAGCATCTTCATTAGTCATTATTAGGAGTTTGGGCCCAGTGCTTGCAGCCATTAATATTATCCTACTGAGTTCCACAGTAGTAGGCACTATTCTTATTCGCAGCATCAGGTCTCACTGCTTCCCTGACATGGTACAAATCACCTTTGAGGTCAATGTTACTTGTGCTCTGTGGGGGAATACTCTGATTCCAAGATTGCACAGTACTGTATATTAAGAGTAAACCCACATGCTGAAGATACTGTGATACGCTTTTTTTATTACTCTTTTAAAAGAACATGAAAGACAACTGAGCTTTGTGACTAAAGCAGGTTACATTTAGAGGTAAAATAAAAACACTGGTAAACCAGCAAGTACAAGAAAAGTGTTATTTTATCTCAGAATCTCTGGTTCTGCTGTGAACTCGCTCTAATTAAGGCTCTATGTCTGTCACGGAGGTCACTGAAATCACGGATTCTGTGACGTTCCATGACCTCCGTGACTTCTGCAGCGGCCAGTATGGCTGGCTCCAGGGCTGCCCAAGCAGATCAGGCAGCCCCTGGGCCAGTCGCACTGGCCACTTCTGGGGACGTTTAGGTGGGGGAAAGGGCTCAGAGGTGGGGGTTGGGGAGCAGGGCAGTGCTTACCTCAGGGGAGAGGAGCTCCCTGAAAATGGCCAGCACGTCCCTGCAGCTCCTAGGCAGAGGGGTCTAGGGGCTCTGCTCACTACCCCTTCCTGGAGGCACTACCCCACAGCTCCCATTGGCTGCAGTTCCTGGCCAATGGGAGCTGTGCAGCCAATGGGATCTGCAGAGCCAGAGTTCAAGCTCATGGCAGGGGTAGCGCATGGAGTCCCCCTGGCCTTCCCTCCCCCTAGCAGCTACAGGGACATACTGGCTACTTCCGGGGAGCTGCGTGCAGCCCAGTAGGGAACCGGCCAGCCCCACCAACTTTTCTCCTACCCTCCCCCATTACCCCCCAGCACCAGCAGGGATCCAGGACACATGCTGCCCTGCCTCCTAGCACCACTGGGGGTCCTGGGCCACCCCCCACAGTACTTGCAGCACCTCTGGACCACCTCCTCAGAGCAGCTGTGGCCCAGCCCAAGTTTTAGTCAAGGATATATAGTACAGGTCATGGACAGGTCACAGGCCATGAATTTTTGTTTACTGCCCATGACCTGTCCAGGACTTTTACTAAAAATACCCGTGACTAAAATGTAGCCTTAGCTATAATATGGCACTCATGAGCACATCTATTGCAGTGCTGAGGGCCTGGGAAAATAGCAAATGGTTTATGTAAAGCTGTTGATTACCTTTCAGTAGAATTAATTCAGTTACTAATTGGCAAAGAAACACAGATCCCAGCAGAGTCTGTGCCAAGAGGTTTTCTGCAGGTGGAGCTAACCACTTAAACATCCTCAGGTTTTCAAATGTATATTGCTTTGCTTTACTACTACTAAGTACTTAATTACCACTGGTGGAATACAAAGGACTAGTCTCCCCCTGCTATGTCGATGTAGATATACACTCCCTGATGCTGCATGATTGAAGCCAATGGGAGTTTTAACATTAACTTCAATGGGAGCAAAATCAACCAGCAAATGAAGACAGACGCAAAATATTTACATGCTCTAATCACTACATTTGTTACAGAAATGCGGGTGAAGCATTTCTGGCAGAGACTAACTGGCAAGGAAAGGAGGCTTTCTTTATTAATGAGTCCCTTGGGGTTGTTACATACTCCCCAGATAAGGTGTTTGCTGCCTAGCCTGCCACTTATCCAAAGAGACTATATTTTAAGTAAGCAACACAAATGACAGATTTGGAAGCTTCAGCTGCATGAGGCTGTAAAGTGCACTTAGCAGCAGCCTTGCAAAATCCTATTTACCAAGGTCAATAATTATGTTTCAATGAGCAAATTAAAAAACTGTTTCATTATCACAATCATGTCAATAGACTCTATGCATGTGCCAGCAAATATTGATGGCAGTTTTACAAAGCTGATGTAGAATGCTCAGTCCAACACCAGGATCATGTTTTTGGTTTTAATTCTTTGGAACAGTGACTGTCTCTTCCTATATGTGTCTGCAGCACATTTGCACTATTGTACTAGTCAGTGAATAAGCATTAATATTTCCTAAATGTCACAGCTGGGGTGTGTGTCTCAAAATTTTCTTGTCCAATGAAGTGAGGGTCACACAGATTCTGGTCAATGGACCTTCCTGCAACCCCCTGAAAATTATTACAAATCTAACCAATGCCACGCTGGGGATGGAGGCAGGGCAAAGACATAGCTGCCTAAATCCATACTCACTCACACTTTTCAAACACTCCAAGCTGATTTTGATTCCTGATTTCCACACTATTCAATTTTTATATGTTAGGTATTTCAAGTGGCATGTGAGTGTTTGTGTTACAGCCAGGAGCGGCGCCAGCGTTTTTGGCACCCTAGGCGCAGGGCCGGCTTGCCAGTCCCGCGGCTCCGGTGGATCTCCCACAGGCGTTCCTGCGGATGGTCTGCTGGTCCCGCGGCTCTGGTGGACGGATGCTCCGCCGGAGCCGGGAGACCAGCGGACCCTCTGCAGGCACGCCTGCGGGAGGTCCACTGGAGCAGTCTGCCGTCCTCCCAAATCCTGGCGCCCTAGACGACCGCCTAGGTCACCTAAATGGAAGTGCCGGCCCTGGTTACAGCTCAGAATTCACTTAAAGCAACCACTGGGAAGACCCGCTGCAACACACAGTGTGTACTCTGAAGCAAGTAGGGGACAGAACAGTAAGAAGATGTGTTTACCCTTTTATGTGGGCATGCAATTCCAGGGGAAGTTTCTCTGCCACAAATCCCTACTTGATTGTATTGAGCTAGCCCCTTGAGATCGGCTCCATCTGGATCTCAGAGCACCCTCTCTCCTAATCCAGGCAGGAAACAGAGTCTTTGCGTTTAAAGAGCTGTTGCTCATACAATATATTCTTCCAGGCTTTAACTGAATCACAAGATCATCATCTAATATATTTTAATTTCTTTGAAGTCTGTGCCCAAGGGCCTCTAAGCAGCTTAACCAAAGTGCTAAAACATAATTAACCTAACTAGGCATCTTACCCAAATAATGTCAAGTGCAAAAGCGGAACCAATAAAATACATCAGTCAAGCCAACCAATGGGATAATTCACCTTTCCCTTATGCCAGTTTAACACCAATGTAACTCCAGTGATGCAGCAGAGGTGACTGTGATTTGAACCAGTTTAAGTGAGAGTAGAGTCAGATCTGATATCTTTAGATATGATGAGTCTATAGTTTACTGTAATATTGGATGTACGGAGTTCTCAGAATAAGGGAATAGGTATGTCTTATTGGTACTGGCTTTGTGATGAGTTAAAGGGCATAGGAAGAGTCCAGGAGTCATGCCTTACTTGTGCACTTACCTCCTGACATTTTTCAGGTAACATTGTCAAAAGCTTTGATGCCTAAGTCACATTTTCAAGTGACTTAAGCATTTGGCTTACAAGGAAACTGAGGCTCCTACGTGTCTACATCATGTTTGAAAATGAGACCTCGCCTCCTTAGGGGCTTTTCAGAATTTTACGTAGGATCCTTTCAACTAACTATTGGATGAGCCAGTCGTCCAGTGTCTAGATGCTGGTTCTCACAAGAACTAGTTAATATATTTGGTTTTCCTAGGGAAATACAGCACTAACGGCAAATAGCAAGCCATTTCAATGACTGCTAATCTTATTAAAAAAACACGAGTACTTGTGGCACCTTAGGCCACGTCCAGACTAGGAATTAAAATCGATTTTAGATACGCAACTTCAGCTACGGGAATAACGTAGCTGAAGTCGAATTTCTAAAATCGAGGTACTCACCAGTCTGGACGGCGCGGCATCGATGTCCGCGGCTCTCCGTGTCGATTCCGGAACTCCGTTCGGATTGATGGAGTTCCGGAATCGATGTAAGCGCGCTCGGGGATCGATACACCGCGTCCAGACTAGACGCGATATATCGATCCCCGAGCAATCGATTTTAACCCGCCGATGCCGCGGGTTAGTCTGGACGAGGGCTTAGAGACTAACAAATTTATTTCAGCATAACCTTTCATGGGCTATAGCTCACTTCTTCGGAAGCATAGAATGGAACACACAGACAGAAGATACTTATGCATACAGAGAACATGAAAAGGTGGAAGTATGCATACCAACTGGAAGAGTCCAATCAATTGAGATGAGCTATCATCAGCAGGAGAAAAAAAGCTTTTGAAGTGATAATTGAGATGATCCATAGAAGGTGTGAGGAGAATTTAACATAGGGAAATAGATTCAATTAGTGTAATGACCCAACCATTCCCAGTCTCTGTTTAAACCTAAGTTAATTGTATCTAATTTGCATATTAATTCAAGTTCAGCAATCTCTTTGGAGTCTGGTTTTTTTGGTTGCAAAATTACCACTTTCAAGTCTGTCACTGAGTGGTTAGAGAGGTTGAAGTGTTCTCCCACTGGTTTTTGAATGTTATGATTCCTGATGTCAGATTTGTGTCCATTTATTCTTTTGCGTAGAGACTGTCCGGTTTGGCCAATGTACATGGCAGAGGGGCATTGCTGGCACATGATGGCATATATCACCTTGGTAAAATTGTTAGTTCCTAAGGTGCCACAAGTACTCCTGTTCTTTTTCCGGATAGAGACTAACACGGCTGCTACTCTGAAACCTGCTAATCTTATTGTGAGCACAACTGCAGCAGCGTGCGAGTCATACTGAGTGGCTAGAGCAACATTATCTCTACTCAGATAGTTTACAGTGCAAGATAGACAATGCAAGATGTGGCTGTAAGATAGCCAAGTTCATGTAGTGAGTCTTGCATTCTCAGTTAGCTCGTGTTAATATGTCTGAAACTCAAAACTGATCAAACTCAAGGGGTTGGTTCTTGGGTAAGAATAATCACATTAATCAGTAAATCTCAGACATTTACTGCTACTACTGGAAGGATCATAATTATCTTAGTGCCTGCTTTTCAGGAGAGACAGATCCCCTTAAGAATTAACCAAAGCTTGTGCCTCATTCACAAACTCCCTTAGATTTACAGTGCAATGAGGCTGCTGGGCTCACCAGATTAGTCACCGAAAGGCTTTTGGTATCTTAAAAATGTACCTAAATTGCCTTGATGAGTAGCATATTATCGAATTGTTGTTCTACTGTAAAGTAAGATGTCCCTGACAAATAGCAACTTACAGCACACTGGCACCCATCATGGTATATCTGTACTCGAAAAGACAGGCATCAGTTTGGCAACCATTTGCATAATCCTCAGAATCTGAATGCAGTCTCTTGCAAAGTAAACTGAAGGCAAACAGGTTCCAGCTCTGCAAAGTATTTAAGTATATTCTTGAATTAAAAGTGCTATGTTGAGATGGTTTGCTGACTCATGACCACAGAGAAGAAGTCAGAATATTAAATAATGGAGCAATATTTTTAAGGTTAATATACAAACAATAGGTCAGGTTTTGATCTCACTTCCACCAGTGTAAATCTCATGCTACTGAGGCATATGCGACCTACAGCAATCCTACACACCATTTGGCACATCCAACACCTCATTCAGGGCCTCTGTATGAATATAGGCCATTGATATCTTGTGTTGCTGTACTTATGTCCTCTAAATTCATATCCAGCTGATTCTTAACACTGGTCTGCAAATTTCTCTCCCTCCAACCTCTCCGCCTCCCTCAGGGTCATTACACAATCATGCCTTTCTCACTTACTATACCCAATGGGTTTATGGATACAGTTACAATAAATTGCTCATTTACATTCTACAAAACTTGGGTGATTTAATCATTTGGTTTCTTATATTGTTTAAATTGCCTGTCGCCATCTTCCGGACCATGTATATCTTCTGGGATCAGATGCACTACTAGGCCCCTGTGCATGTAAGATGGTATACCAGTTGTGTCAACAGCAGTGGTTCTCTAGCTTGAGTTCTCATTACTCTCCTCAGGGCTGGGGAGTCAGGTTTAGTCATGTCTGAACTGTTAACATTTTCTCCTCCAAAGAGGATAGGTGAGATTTATTTGCACTGTGATTCCTGACACTTTTAATTACATTTATCATGCTGTGTTTGCCTTGAGGAGCTGATAAATTCCTTAACTCCACTCTTGTGGTACTACAGGATGAAATTATAAATTAAGGCATTGTGGATTATCTGTTCTCCTGAAGTAGTGAACCAGAAACAAGATAGTTCAGCCAGAGTTCTCTTTCTGTCTTCTCTCACCCTTCTTAAGTCCCCATACCTTTAATTGGCGAATAACTGGAGAAATGAAAACTGGCTTCCCAGCAGGGACTAATCCTTACCACTGAACACAATACACAGTACTAATAAAGGGCTACAACTGCTTAAAAAGACAAGTGAGACGGAATAGCTGGGAAGAGTATGTTATTGATAATGATTATGCTAGGTACATGTGGATGAGTTAAAGTCTTACCTGAAGATAAAATATCATCTGGAGGTAAGGGCAATGTCTTTTATGTTATACTTAAACACCTAGAGAAATGAGCACTTTTGGAATAAGAGTTAGATTATTTAAGCTTCTTTGGAGTGAAAAAGCACTTCTTGTCTTCTGGTAATGTACAAAAAAGTACCCTATAGCAACCATCTCCCTTCCTTATGACTTGGCACATTTATGAAGGATTTAGGGATACTGGGGAGAAGCTGTAGTTTTACTTTTGATGAATAGAACACAAGCGGCTTCTCTACAGGTTAATATAGTCTATGATGTGATGCTCAGATCAATAGAGGAGGTTAAAAAAAATCAATTTTTAATGAGAATGTAGGGTGTGGTCTGGAAGTGAGTTTTGCTGCCTGACTTGTGTGGAACTGAAATAAGAAGCAATATGTTAAGCTGATCACATGATTACAAAAAAAGGATAGTTTGTTTTTTTTTAATGTCCAAGGCTGAATGCATAACATCTCCCATGCTTTCATCCATAGTCACTGCTCTAATTCAATTCATTCTTTAGAAACTGCTTTGAGGCGAACTTGCATATGAAAGATGACTTATGAAATCAAATTCACCTGTATATTTAGTGCTAAGTGCAGATGTGGCAAAAGCACTAATTCAGTAAGCAAAGAGAAGAAATGGAAAAACACCCAAGATTTATTCATGATACCTTGTCATTGGACAAATGAAATAAGGCAAGCATTCGAGGGTCACAGCTTTTCTTCAGGCCATGCAAAAACAGTGCCGGGGAAAACATGAACTTCTAAATACATTCCCAATTATAACATAATTCAGCTCTATAAATGATGCCAGTAACAATAATTATAATGTTTCATTTAAATTATATTTATTATTTCTATTGCTGTAGTGCCCAAAGGCTCCAGTTAGGATCAGGGCTCCATTGTACAAAACACTGTACCACCACATAAGATCCAGTCCCGAAGAGTTTTCCACCTAATTAAACACCAGAGACATTAAAGTAAGTGTAACAATGGGAGGAGATGAGATCTGAGAGGTGTGAGAACAGTGACAAGACTATGGGGTTTCTCAGGCTAGCTAAGGCCTGGTCTACACCTAAAACTTAGGCTGATCTTGCTACATTGCCCAGGGCTGTGAATAATTCTGCACCTTGGGTGATGAGGTCAACCTAACAGCCATTGTAGACACAGCTTGGCAGATAGAAGAAATCTTGCCTCAACCCAGCTATGGCCTCTCGGCGAGGTGGATTACCTATGTCAATGGAAAAACTCCTTCCCTCAGTGTGGGAACGTGTCTACACTACAGTGCTATAGTGGCATCACTGCAGTGCTGTAACCATGCCACTGTAGCTGCTATAATGTAGATAGCCCCTAAGTTCACAGCTAGATGGTTGAAGATCAGTTGAACATTTTTTTCCTCTTATGAATAAACAAATAGTTTGGGGACAGTGACCATTTTTTGTTCCATCTTAGTACAGCATCTAGCACACCAAGGGCCAGTCCATGACCGAGGCTCCTAGGTGCTACCACAATACAAATAATAAATACTAAAATTAATACCTAAATGATACCAGCTCTTTCCCACTGATCCTCAGTTTAGCTGCAGTCAGCTAGCTACTTTTTTACCGCCATCACAAAAGCAGTGGGCTAGGTGGAGACATTTGAAGCAGGAGAGGGCAGTATCTATACGGACGAGCTCAGAGAAGGCATTCATGCCTAAGGGGCAGCATGAGAGGAAGCACTGGAACATTTGTGGAGGAAGCATTGCACAAATGTGAAAGCATTGCACAAATACTAGTAAATTATCTTCACAACCCTTCTGGGAAGCAGGTAAATATTATTAGCCTTATTTTACAAATGGGGAAACTGAAACAGATTAGATGCCCTGATCTTGTGCATGTGCTTAATTTTACGTCTGTGATGTCAGGGGGACCACTCACATGTAAAAATCAACATTTCAATGCATGTTTATGCACTCAGGGGCTAAGCAAACTGTTCAAGTCAGTTAAAAGAGGCACGACTGGAATGCTGAACTCTGGGCTCTCAATCCTGTGTTTTTAATACAATTGCACCCTTCCTCCTCTCAAATCTTTGGAGAGACAGTCCTTCTGGAAAAAGATTGCTCTAAGAATCTTAGTTTTCTGTGCAGGGATTTGAAGCATTACTGCCCATAACAAATTAAGTTTCTTCAGCTTGAAGTGAAAAGTTGCAGCCCTCGAATGTGCTGAGCTGTATTGTACTTCATATTGGTGCCTGTAATTTAAATGAGGGATAATGGCTATTTAGCCAGGGAACCCATATGGGATATCATCAAACAACTACAACCCATACTGGATGGGAACCCCACTCTGAATGAAATCTTCCCTGAACTCTGCCTTCTGGTCTTCAAACAACCCTCCAGCCTCTCCAAGCACAGCAGCAAACATAAGCTCCCTACAGACCAGGACACACCAACACAAAGCAGCACCAGATCCTGTCAGAACAACAGATGTAAAACCTGGAGACATATCTCCACTGCTACAATGATCAGCCCCTCCTCCCCAAGCCCCACAAACACACCTTTGGAGATGTGTGGGTCCTACATATGCCTATTAAAACATGTGTTGTACCTCATCCAGTGCACTACATGCCCCAATAACCAGACAATCACTATGCTCTTGAATGAACTCATGCAAGAAAATGGTAAAAAACAAAAAACACTCTGTCACCTGTGGGTGAACACTTTGCACAGAGTGATCACTTTATATCAGACCCATCAGTCCTCAGCCTCAAAGGAAACCTGCAGTACACTTTCAAAACATGAGCCGGGGAGCTTATATTCGTACCTTTGTTAGATACTAAAAATCATAGACTGAATAGAGACACTGGATTTATGGCTTATTACAACAAACCCACTAGAAGGAGTGCTAATGGGCCACTTCTCCTTAAATGGTCCTTTGAAATATGTGTTAACTACTTATGCTAAACAGTCTGTTCCATCTTGTATTTAGCAGTGACACTTTGGGCATGGCTACACTTGCATGTTAGAGTGCATTAAAGCAGCCCCGTGTGCTCTAATTCACAACACATCCACACTGGCAAGGCACATAGAGCGCTCTGACTCCACAGCTAGAGTGCTCTTGGTACTCCACCTTGACGCTAAACTCCATGGCACTGGTGTGGACACCCTGGTCTGTTAATGTTCTCTGATTGGCCTCCAGAAATGTCCCACAATGCCTGTTCTAGTCACTCTGGTCAGCACTTTGAACTCTACTGCCCTGCCCTCAGGTGATCAACCATCAGACCCGCTATTTAAATTCTCCGGGAATTTTGAAAATCCCTTTCCTGTTTGCTCAGCCAGGCATGGAGTGCTCTCAGCAAATCTTTCCAGGTGACCATGCCTCCACGCGCCAGACAATCCCCAGTATGGAGCAACGGTGAGGTGCTGGACCTCATCAGTGTTTGGGGGGAGGAAGCTGTTCGGTCCCAGCTGTGCTCCAGACATACCTTCAGGCAGCTATCAAGGGACATGATGGAAAGGGGCCATGACCAGGATGCACTACAATGCAGGGTTAAAGTGAAGGAGCTGCGGAATGCCTACCGCAAAGCCCGTGAGGCAGAGAGGCCACTCCAGTGCTGCCCCCACAACCTGCCATTTCTACAAAGAGCTAGACATGATACTTGGGGGGAGACCCCACTGCCACTCCGAGTACCACCATGGACGTTTCAGAGTCCAGTTCAACAAGGCAGGAGGAGGAGGAGAAAAGCAGGAGCGAGGGTGCTGAGGCGGAGGAACACACCCCAGAATCCCTAGATGCATGCAGCCAGGAGCTGTTCTCAACCAAGAAGGAAGGTTGCCAGTCACGGCGGCTGGTGCTTGGGGAAGGACAATCACCAGGGGAGGTGCCTGGTAAGTGGCTTTTATTTTGGGAAGGAACTTATTCAGTGCGGGATCTTGGGGAGAGGAGGGTTAGGGCTGCACGCATGCCCAGATGTGGAATAGGGCATTGATGTGCTCTCTCACATTGCGGTAGTTGGCCTCAGTGATCTCTTCAAAGGTCTCAGCCAGAACTTGGACAATGCACTTGCACAGGTTTCTTGGGAAAGCCATTGTGGTCCTTGTCCCAGTCAGGCTAACATGTCCGCACCACTGTGCCGTGGGGGGTGAGGAGACCATTGCTGCACACAAGCAAGCTGCATATGGGCCAGGGCGGAAGTTGCATTGTCACCTTCAGCAGCAAGATAGCTTCCAGGATGAACTCCTGTGGAAAATGTGGGGACAGTGTTGAGTATAGGGGCCCCCTGCAGCTATTGGCTCTCCCCAAGGCACAGAAACCCAGAGGACAGTACAGCCATGAAAGAATCAGTCCCCCTTGACCCTGTGTTTACACACCATTTTGGGGCTCCTGTGGGTTATGTGCACTCGCTGTGGGACAGGCAAATTATGCTATTGTGTAGGCTGTGCCTGCCCTTAAGTATGGAGGAATCATTGCTCTGTCTGGTGTGAACAATGCTCCCTCTGTTAAGTGTTGCATTTTGCCTTTACAGATGCAACCTTGAGATCTCAGCCATCCATGTTATCGTCTGCCAAAAGACTGCAAAGAATTAGGAAGAGGCCACATAGAAGCAAAGAAGACATGCTGCATGAAGAAATGCAGCAGTCACTTAACAAGAATCTAAAAGAGCAGGAGTGGAGGGAAAGTGAGAGGAGGATCCGCCAGCAGAAAGAGAAGTGACGGCACAAAAGCGCAGAGCTTTGGCAGCAAAGCACGGATCATCTGATAAGCACCATGGAGCGCCAAGCGGACTTGATCCAGGTGCTCGTAGCCATGCAGGTGGAGCACTACCACGCCCCCGCCCCCACAGCCCTTGTCCCAAAACTCTTTCCCTTGTTCCCCCCCATCACCTCCAATCCACTTTCCCCAACATCCGGGTTCTTATCGCCACCAGCTACCTCCAACATATGTAGCGTCACCACCCACCCCTGAAAACTATGACCCTTACCCACTGCACTCAACCCCCATCACCATGCAGTATAGCCATCCTGAAGTGCAGCACTCATTGCACAGCACTCCAGACAGGAAGGCTGAGTATGATAACAGGACATCTGTACCGATCCCCACCCCACCCCCTTGCCCTTTGTGTTTCCCAAGCAGTTGTGTTTCTTTTCAATAAATGGATTTTTTGGCTTTGAAAACATTCTTTATTATTGTGTACAGTAAAAGATACCTTAGGCTAGGAAAGCAACAGGCACTGCAGCAAACACAGATTCCTACTAACATTGGAACCATTGCACTTCATTCCCATGCAGGGCACCAAACATTACTGGTGGCTTTCAGCCTCAAATTGCTCCCTCAAGGCCTCCCTAATCCTTGCAGCCCCAAGCTGGGCCCCTCTAATAGTCCTGCTCTCTGGCTGTGCAAATTCAGCCTCCAGGTGTTGAACCTCCGAGGTCCATGCCTGAGTGAATCTTTTACCCTTCCCTTCACAAATGTTATGGAGGGTACAGCATGTGGATATAACCATGGGGATACTGTCATCAGCCAGGTCCAGCTTCTACTGAGAGCGCCAGTGGCCCTTTAAATGGCCAAAAGCACACTCCACAGTCAATCTGCACCAGTTCAGCCTGTTGTTGAACCTCTCCTTGCTGCTGTCAAGGCTCCCTGTGTAGGGTTTCATGAGCCACAGAATGAAGGGTAAGCGGGGTCTCCAAGGATCACAATGGGCATTTCGACTTCCCCTACAGTGATCTTCTGGTCTGGGAAAAAAGTCCAGGCTTGCAGCTTCCTGAACAAGCCAGTGTTCTGAAAGATTCGTGCATCATGCACCTTTCCAAGCCAGGCTGCATTAATATCAATGAAACACCCATGGTGCTCCACAAGCGCTTGGAGAACCATAGAGAAATACCTCTTCCAATTAACGTACTCGGAGGCTAGGTGGGCTGGTGCCAGAATTGGAATATTTGTCCCATCTATTGCCTCTCCGCAGTTAGGGAAACCCATTTTTGCAAAGCCATCCACAATATCCTGCACGTTACCCAGAGTCACGGTTCTTCTGAGCAGGATGTGATTAATGGCCCTGCACTTGCATCAACACGATTCCAATGGTTGACTTTCCCACTCCAAACTGGTTAACAACCAATCGGTAGCTGTCTGGAGTTGCCAGCTTCCAGATTGCAATAGCCACCCACTTCTCCACTGGCAGGGCAGCTCTCAATCTCGTGTCCTTGCACCACAGGGTGGAGTCGAGCTCAGCACACTGTCCCATGAAAGTGGCTTTTCTCATCCGAAAGCTCTGCAGCCACTGCTCGTCATCCCAGACTTGCATAACGATGTGATCCCACCACTCAGTGCTTGTTTCCCGAGCCCAAAAGCAACATTCCACGGTAGTGAGCATGTCCGTGAATGCCACAAGCAATCTTGTGTCATATGCGTTACTCGAATCGATATCATCATTGGAGTCCTCCCTGTCAGCTTGGAGCGTAAGGAGTAAATTGACTGCCAAACGTGACGTGCTGGCGAGACTCGTCAGCATATTCCTCAGCAGTTCGGGCTTCATTCCCGCACATAGAAAGGGAAGACAGAGTGAACAGTACAAAAAATGTTGAAAGATGGTGCCAAATGTGAACCAAAGCACAGGGATTTCTAGGATGTGAACCAATGCATCACGGGGCATTGGGACAGGACCCAGAATGCCCTGCAGCCCCCACCCTCTTCCCACAAGCCAAAGTGCCAGAATGGGAAGAGGTGCTGTGTGGGACATCTGCCCATAATGCACCGCTTCCAATGCCGCTGCAAGTGCCGTGAATGTGGCCACGCCAGTGCGCTTGCAGCTGTCAGTGTGGACAGACTGCAGCGCTTTCCCTACTGCGCTCTCCAAAGGCTGGTTTAACTCAAAGCGCTCTACAACTGCAAGTGTAGCCATGCTCTCTGACAGTTTCCCAGACCTGAAGAAGAGCTCTGTGCCAGCCTGAAAGCTTGTCTCGCTCACCAACAGAGGTTGGTCCAATAAAAGGTATAATCTCACTCACCTTGTCTCTCTACTATCCTGAGTCCAGCATGGCCACAGCAACACTGCATATATTAATAAGCAAGCGAATGTTTCTGACACACATGCAGCTATTCCATTGCTGGCTGACAGCTTTCCTTGGGTATTGTACGTTTTATTATAACGACTGATTTTCATACTCATTTCTTTCATGGCAGGAGGAGGAGCCACAAAGAACAGTTTTGCTTCATCTCCAAAAGCCTGATACACCTTTCTATGAGCTATGATGATTTTACTCAAATTTCAAATGCCAAAGTTCGTTTGGAACCCCAAATCATTCTGCAGATTATTCCACAAAGATCACAGAGTTTTTTCTCCTCTGAATCTTTCAGATTATGAAGCCACTAATGGAAGTGAATGGAATTGCCAGTGACATGCTGGCCATATGGACTTAAAAGGAAAAGGTAGCTTTTCTTTCACTTTATAGACTAAATATTTTGGGTGAAATCATGGTCCTGTTAAGTCAAAGGTAAAACTCTCATTGACTTCAGTGGGGTCAGGATTTCACCCTTTCGTTTTTAAGTCATTTTCGCTTTAGCAATTAGCTGCAGCTTTGGATGTGCTGAGACACAGCAGAGAAGGCAGTTCTTGTAGTATTACCAGGCCGAACACAAGCAGGAAGCCCTGAGGAGGTGGGTTCTTTAGACTAATGTCCCTTTACAGCATGCTGGCAAAGTAAAGGGCTCTTAGTGTAACTGCAAATGAGGCTCCAGGGAAAAAGCTAGATCTCAAAAGAGTTCAACCGTTTTGCAGAACTAGGAAATTTGCACAGATCAAAAAGTCCCCCAGACTCAGGGCCATCCCTAGGGGGGTGAAAGGCCTGAGACAAATCAGCCTGTATGGGGCCCCCTTAACATTTTTTATACAGGTGAAATCTGTGCTGGGGGGGTGAGGGATGATGGAGCATCACAGGGTGGCACCTGTGGTAGGCGCGAGGGGGTGCCCTGTGCTGGGGATCCTGGAAAAGGGAGGGGGTCCAGGGAGGAAGGGCAATGGATGGGTCAGCTTGGCACTGGCGTGTTCCAGTGGCATTAGGACACTGGTGGCTGGTGTGGTGGCAGGCGAGCAAGAAAAAGAAATACAACATGTACTTCCTACTGGTGAGAGCAGGCCTGATCACCGCTGCTGGCACCAGGTCCCTCACTAGCCCCACAGGCCAGCCTGGCCCCCCAAACCACTAACTCCACCCTCCGAGCCAACCTGGCCATCCAGGCATTCCTAACCCCACCAGCCCTGGGCCGGCCTACCGCCCCCTGCATGACACATGCACACTGAAGCACAGGGCCCCTCAAAGCATGAAGCCTAGAGCAGTCACCCCGATTTGCCATACCCAAGGGACAACTCTGTCCAGACTCAAGTATCAGAGGGGTAGCCGTGTTAGTCTGGATCTGTAAAAGCAGCAAAGAATCCTGTGGCACCTTATAGACTAACAGACGTTTTGGAGCATGAGCTTTCGTGGGTGAATACCCACTTCTTCAGATGCATCTGAAGAAGTGGGTATTCACCCACGAAAGCTCATGCTCCAGAACGTCTGTTAGTCTATAAGGTGCCACAGGATTCTTTGCTGTCTGTCCAGACTGTTAGGTGCATATCTGAACTGAGCTGTTTGGGTCCATCCCTCTTTAGTAAATGTGAGCAGAAAAAAAACCCCTCTGCACTCACCTCCCCTACTTTTGTTGGCTCTTCAGAGATGTCTTCCAAAAAGCAGCTCCACTCTTCTTCCTTGGTATGGATGTAATATGAGAATGCCGGGGCCAAATTCTGCACGTAGCCCCAGTGACGTCCACGGGCTTGCAACTCTCACTGACTTTACTGACTTTACATGTGTATAAGTCAAGGGCGGAATTGTGCCCAGTGTGCACTGAAGTCAAAGGAGTTGCGAAGGAGCAAGTGAAAGCAGAGTTTGTGCCCCAGAGAACCTGGGATGATCCTCACTGATTTTCTCTGTGTCTGTGACGGTACAAGTTCAAGAGCCTGAAGCATTGTGTGACTGGAGGGAAGCCGCTGAACTCTGAAGCGATGGCTCGGTGGAAAAGCCTGACAGGGCTGGATATTTATGAAGGCTATGGACAGACAGAAGTCGTACATTCACATTAGCTCATGGATGTTACATTTAAAATTAGCAAGAGACTTTGTTACAGGGTTGGCTGCTTCCCAAGTACCCTCTTGTGGTCAGAGGTCACTCTGAGGCACCCTGCCTCTGTTTTCCCTCTTGGTTCCTCGATAAACTCAAAACCACAACCCAGTGGTAGTTAAAATACTACCCTTTGGGGAGTCCAATTTATTCAGTCCTCTAAATACATATTGGCCTTCCAGGCCCAACCCCAGTTCAGTCTCTGTGTCGCTCTCCAGCCCTTCTTCCCAGAGCTGGGTCCCAATACAAAGTTTCTCTCAGGAGTTTGTCCCTCCATCGAGGCTGTTAACCTGGCACAGGTGGACTGGAGCAGTTCCTTCCATAATCAGGGTTGGCTGGCTCCAGTCCACCAGCCCTTAAGGGGCAGGCCGCGCTAGCCTCTTGTTAAATACTTAACCCTGGTTTAAACTCATCATGAAGATATACAGAACCACCATAATCATTACAGAGCAAATAGTAATTGACTGTGAAAGGCTTCATTATTTTGCTTTAAAGTACAATGGAGACGTTAAATGCAGCTTTTCATTGGCTGTAATGCAACCCCATAACATAAGATTTCAAGTGTGAATGGTCTTGCATTCTTTTTTTCAATCTTCCTGGACATTCTATAACAGATTTAAAAGTAGCCATACTTGAACAAAAAAAACTTCAGAAACAGACTTCAAAGAGAAACTGCAGAACTAAAATTCATTTGCAAATTTAACACCATTAATTTGGGCTTGAATAGGGCCTGGGAGTGGCTGGCTCACTACAAAAACAGCTTTGCCCCTCCTGGAATTGCCACCTCCTCATCAATTATTGGGAGTGGACCACATCCACCCTGATCGAATTGGCCTTGTCAACAATGGTTCTCCACTTGTGAGGTAACTCCCTTCTCTTCACGTGTCTGAATCTGCCTGAATCTGTAGTTTTTCTCCATGCATCTGAAGAAGTGTTTTTTTTACCCATGAAAGCTTATGCCCAAATAAATCTATTAGTCTTTAAGGTGCCAACGGACTCCTTGTTGTTCTTGCATTCTTTGTTGAGCAAAATGTGATATTTGCACCTTTTGATATCATGGTAAGGAGCTTGGTATAAGAACCAGAATAGAGGCAGGGGTCGGCAACCTTTCAGAAGTGCTGTGCCAAGTCTTCGTTTATTCACTCTAAGGTTTCGCGTGCCAGTAATACATTTTAACATTTTTAGAAGGTCTCTTTCTATGTCTATAATGTATAACTAAACTATTGTTGTATGTAAAGTAAATAAGATTTTTAAAATGTTTAAGAAGCTTCATTTAAAATTAAATTAAAATGCAGAGCCCCCCGGACTGGTGGCCAGGACCCGGGCAGTGTGAGTGCCACTGAAAATCAGCTTGCGTGCCACCTTCGGCACCCATGCCATAGGTTGCCTGCCCCTGGAATAGAGACTGAAAATTAAAACATCTGGGTTGTTTGTTTATTTTTCTAACAGGGAATGATATGTACAAATATTAAAAAGATGAAAATTAAACCTGGGTCCATGGGAAGAGCCCTCCACCTCCCTATGATGTACAGGTACGGTGGGCACCTTTCTGATTGGTTTTAGAGTGAATGAAAATCTGAGGAAGTGTGGGATGGTGCAAGTTTTGCTATAGAAGAATGATATTTGGAACTGTGGGTTGGTTTGTTTTTTAATCACAGCTCTTTATATTTAGAAAATAAAATATATCTACAGAACAACGGGCTGTTCTTGTCCTGGGAAAGAGGGTGACATTGCCATCAGAATAAATACCATGCGGCTGTTTTGTTTTTTCTCGCAATACGTGGTAAGCAAACTGTTGTAAATTTACAAAAGGGCTGGATGACGCCTGTAGGCTTAGCCCTCTTTACAGGACAGCACGTAGCTGCACCATCCCAGGAGACACATCAGCAAGGAAATGTGACTACTATGCTGTCTTTTTGCTCTGGGGTGGGTGTGACAGGTTGTACCCTATGGGTACAACCTGGAACTGGGGCACAACTGAGCCCTCTAACTCACCAGCCTGGGTTCCCTCTCACACTGTGCTGCTGAGACAAGTTGCAGACCGTTCCCGAGCCTACACTCCCACCAGCATTCACACAGGCAGGGACACACCCAGCTGCTCTGGCTAGCCACTGCATGAATCAACAATAGAGAGGCTACAGCCAAGATACCCTCAGCTCCCCAGCCAAGGACCTCAGAGCTGTACCGTCCTGCCCTGGTCAAAAACCTGACCAGTATGAATTTATTACCCAGTTCGCCCTTCCCTCAATGTGGAGAGGACAATGACACTGGCCCTTGTTAACTGAGCTGAGATTTTCCCATACACTTCACTCAAAAACCCACTGGTTAAGGTAAAACATAAAACAAATTTATTAACTACAGAAATATAGATTTAAGTTATTATAAGTGATAGCAAACAGATCAAAGCAGGTTACCTAGGCAATTTAAAAAAATGCAAACTAAGCCTAATATACTAGATAGAATTGGAATCAGTAATATCTCACCCTGACTGATGATGCGAGCAGTCCACCAAGTTTTCATATGCAGACTAGAAATCCCTTTAGCCTGAGACCAGCACTGCCCCCAATTCAGTCTTTGTTCCTCAGGTGTTTCCAGGTTTTCTCTTGTGTGGGAAGTGAGGCCAAGAGATGATGTCACTCCCCATCTTTTATAGTCTCTCTATATGGTGGGAAACCCTTTGTTTCATAGAATCATAGAGTCATATTATAGAATCACAGAAGATTAGGGTTGGAAGATATCTCAGGAGATCATCTAGTCCAACCCCTGCTCAAAGCAGGACCAACCCGAACTAAATCATCCCAGCCGGGGCTTTGTCAAGCCAGGCCTTAAAAACTTCTATGGATGGAGATTCCACCACCTCCCTAGGTTACCCATTCCAGTGCTTCACCACCCTCCTAGTGAAATAGTTTTCTCTAATATCTAACCTAGACCTCACCCACTTAACTTGAGACAATTGCTCCTTGTTCTGTCATCTGCCACCACTGAGAACAGCCGAGCTCCATCCTCTTTGGAACCCCCCCTTCAGGTAGATAAAAGCAGCTATCAAATCCCCCCTCACTCTTCTCTTTTGCAGACTAAATAAGCCCACGTTCCTAGCCAAGTTCCCAGCCCAGTCTGTGGAAAAATACAGGCACCAAAATGGAGTTTAGTATCATGTGATCTGGTCACGTGCCCTTGCATGCTCCCAATGAGTCATAGCAGGTGTAGCCACATTTGAAATACAGATAGTCAATATTCATAATTTCAGATACAAAAATGATACATGCACGCAAATAGGATAATCATATTCAGCAAATCATAACTTTCTCATAGACACCTCACATGACATATCTTGTAAAAGATGCATTAAAATCAGAACACTATGATGAATATGGGGTGCAGTATTACAGTGGGATTATGAGCAACATCCCTTTGCAAGTAAGTTGCAAGACCTCTTTTCAGGGTGCAGCTCGCTGGCTGGTGCATAGGGGCATGGAACCATGACTCCAGCTGTTCCTTGCCTTGCTCATTCACTTGCTTGTGGGAGGGAGTATTGGGTAAACAGTCCTTCCTTTTCCACTATGCCCCATCCATGATTCAGGTAATCCTAATACAGCCATGACAGGAGGTGGCAGGAGCTGCCTCAGCGCTAGTCAAAATCTAGCCCAAAAACTGATACATATTGAACGTAATGAGAAATACAAAGCATAGCTCCTTCTGCAGCATAGCCTTATGTGGCCATATTCTACCAGCAAAGAGTAAATGACATGTTAAATAATGGTTGACGAACTAAACTAAATGACAGAGTTCATATCTGAATTTCCCCAAAGCTTGTGGATTGTTCAGATCTGGGTTCTTGTCTATGCCCATCATTAATAATGAAAATCCCTGTCTTGAAATATTGAATTAGAAGTATTTAGCATGCAAAGGAGAATGGAATGGGTAGAAGACAGCTATAACCTAATCCAGATTTCTATAACTTGAACTACTTCTCCGACACTCAAAAAGAGTATACTCACAAATACCACAATATGCAAGACAATTAGAGTGGCTGACTCAGAAGCTGGTAACAGAATAATGACTCTTCCAACTCTAAATTGCCCATTCAAATCCAACCCTTACATTGGGGGTAGTATGGCTGTAGAAATGGGAGAACAAGGAGCTGGGAAACAGGTTCTCTCCCTGCCTCTGCCATTGACCTGCTGCGTGACTTTAGATTCTATTCCTGGCTCTATTCATTTTCCCTCTCTGAAAAAAACAGAAAGAAGCACTTTCTGATCTTCAGATTTGAACTGATGGTTAAGTGCAAGTGGTAGTGTTTGATGAGCTGCAGACGCACCCTAAGAACCCAAGGGCCGGTAGCCACGGAGGTGAATTTCAACTAGAGCAGGAGCGTAATTCATCAACAATTGCAACATTCTCATTATTTCGTGGTTGTTAGGATGATCCAGCAAAAACTGCTGCAACACTACATGGGAATTTTTATATCACTGGGGACAGAAGGACTGTGGATGAAGATGGATACCTGTGATTTGTAGGAAGAGCTGATGATGTCATCATCTCCTCTGGGTTTGTAAATTTCAGTTAAAACTACAAGAAAATACAAACTAGGGGAGAGTTTGTTAATGAAAGAGCTGCACATATTTCATCTACAAACACCTCATTTTTCCTCGCCTAGGTATCATATTGGACCATTTGAAGTACAAAGTGCCATGATCAAGTATCCAGCAGTAGCAGAAGCAGCTGTTGTCAGCAGCCCAGACCCACTCAGAGGAGAGGTAAATTATATTCAATAATAATTATATCTTGCTTTTATAAACCACCTTTAACCTTAAAGGATACCTAGCTTAGGATCTGATTCTCTAGTTCATATGCAAAACTCCAACTGATTTCAATAGTTGTGCCTGCACTGAGACTGCACTACCAGGCCCTTAGTTGGATACGCAAACTATGGATTAGATTGTGCCTTTAGGTTCGGCCTTGAATATGGGCTGGTCCATAGGTTCACTAACTAAGGATTTCCTCCTCTCCTTCTTTGCCCTTGGGGTGGGTTGAGTAATTTACTATGCTCCTTTTTTCTCCTACCACTGAAATGCAATGACCTCTAGAATAATAAACAGCAGCTGTTGGAACAGGGCACAGCAATACCATGCAAAACATTTTAGGGCAGGAATATGGATGTACAGCCTGCTTCTGACTGCGTGAATCCAGAATAACTTCATGTATTACTCCGCTGTAACTGGGAACAGAATCTGGCTATGACAGTGTGCTATATATCCTACACCTGTGAAAAGGTCTGGAAACATGAATCATCAAGGGTGAGATTCACAAAGAAATTTAGGCACCTATCTCACTGATTTCAATGGGAATTAGGTGTCTAAATATCTCTGCGACTCCCACCCCAAGTATGTTCACTTTAACAAGTGGAATAATCCATGCTAAGTAAGAAAGCACGTCCCATTAAGTAAAAGGATATCTTGGGCCAGAATGGAGCTACACTTTGATACACTTGCTGCAGCTCTTCCCCTTGAATTTAATAATAATAAGACATCCTGGATTCTACCACTTGAAAAAAAAACCCACACTACAGCATTTCTACAAACTCAGGACCAGCTTTTGAAACTCTTGCTCAGGTTGCCTGTAAGCTGACGACTCCTGCAGTAAGGGTGGAAGTAGATAAAGAATGTAGTCCTACTTTTAAATACGTTTACACCCAAGGTTTTTATTATCCCATACTTCTTGTTGTGCAATTAAATTAACGTGTTCCCAATTAACTATGTGGTTTGCTGGTTTATATTTTAATAAATGTTGCAATTTCACTTGATTTCACTTTGTAGTGGTGAAAGCTTTTGTGGTCCTGTCGCCTGCCTTTATGTCACATGACTCAGAAAAATTAACTCCTGAGCTAAGAATGTTACTGCTCTACACAAGCATCCCAGAAAGGCAAGTAGTGAAAGGTGGGTTGAGAAACCCTGTTCTACCCAACGGAGGGCTGAAGCTACAAAAATTAGCTCTAGATCCGTACCACTGAAATATTTTATGACCAAAAGAAAGCCAAGTAGTATATATGGCATAATAAATATGACAAAAACACTGAATATTTCCCATTATATCTTTTAAATTATAACATACTTAATGTTTGGGGAAATAGTGTGTATGAATAAAACGATCACAGCATTTTCAATAGTTTAAAATAGACAGGGTCACAGTAACTGCTGCTTCATGTCAAAAATATGATAATCTGTTACGTCCAGTCATTTTGTTTGATGGTGCGTTTTGTTTTTAGCAGCTGGAATTTGTCCAACAACTGCCAAAGACAATCAATGGGATAATCAGAAGGAATGAACTAAGAAAGAAAGAGTGGGGACAAACGTAATGTTGTTTGGGAGTATGGAAACATAATTTCTTTTTTCTTACCCACTCCCCGTCCCATTCCCATAGGGAACCTCTTGCTGTTATGTCTTGATAAATACTATCATGATGGTTATGGTATCAATATGGTCACTAATTAGCCAGTGAATATTTGTTATACTGCACAAAGCTCAGTGTGTGCTAGCAACTTACAAAACTCATCTTACAATACTCACATTCTGCACAGGTTCGGTTTACTCAAAAAGTGAGGATGTAAAAATTACATCTTCTCAGTCATTCTACCCCTTGTGGGTGTCAGAATCACACTGACTAGTAACAGAAGTAAATTGTTAGTGCTTTTTATGTTTCCCAACTCAGCTGAGACAATGAACTAAATTCTCTTCCTTCTTGTGCAAACACAATAGCTTTATAAATTCCAATCAATTACACTTGTGCAAATACACTGACGGCCACAGGTGTTTACAGATGACACCACGAACTTACTTTCACCTGCAAAATCTTTATTGATGGTAATACACAAGGAAAGAACACAGACTGACCCTCACATTCCAGGTTGAAAGTATGTGGTTTGTGGGATGGTGGGGAAATTGACACCAAATATTTGTATTTGCTAACTGACCATTGGGAACTGAAAGATTCTGGGAGAGAAATTCTGATTCTGCAAAACAATAATAGGAATTTTACCACTGATATCTGCAAGAGTGGAAGCTCTCTGTTAATATTGTGGGATCTGATAAGACCTTAGTTCACAAGAAGTTTATTACATTTGATGAGGAAACTGCCTCACTGGCTAATAAAATTCCCAGATAAGCCTGTAGATCTATACCTGTGTCAGCCAGACAGTATGACTTTTCAAAGCCTAATACACTTTTATAACTAGTTAAGAAAAATAAACATTTTAGGGAAGGCAAGAGTGCTTTAGAAAAGTTGAGAAAAATGCATTTATCTTAAGAAAACAGTAATAGCTTGGGTAAGAGACTGGTTGATTCAATGTATGGATATCTTATTATGCAAGTTTTGTTTGGAAAAGCTTACATTTTGTTTCTCTCTGATACATCTAAGCCCCCTATAGGTTGGTTAAATGTGACAATTCTGGAAACGTTTATGTGAAATGAGTAGGTGGTCTCACTCCAGGCATCCATACCAATCTCCATATCATCAACAGACACCAGTCAATTGGCACTTTAGTCTCCAGCCGCATTCATGGCTCTTTCCTTCACATGGGGAAGGGACTTGGACCATGCTGGCACTATTAGTTCTGGTCCAAATGCACAAAACTATGGATGTGCTCATGTACTGGTGGTTTCATGCTGCCAGTACTAAAACATCCTTAGCTTTTCTAAATATTATAGTTGACAACTTCCTAACTCACAAACCATCACAACCAAAACAGGGGAATTCTGTATTAGACCTAGTCCTGACAGATTAACAGGAACTGATCACAGAACTAACATTAGGGTACAAGCAATCATGACTTGATCACATTTATAATGTACAAACAGAGTCAAGTCCAGACCAGTAGTGCATATACAGGGTGCTTCACAAAGGCCAGTTTCACAAAGCTGAAAACAATTATGAGCTAAATCAGTTGGGAGGACAACTTTAATCAGACAAATGTAAATGCAATTGGGAATTGTTTAAGACCTCTTTACTAGATGTCCAAAAAGCGACACTCAAGGAAGCCTGGATTGATTTCAAAACAAAACAAAACAAACAAACAAAAACCTGGTTTGAGGGGAAGCAGAGGAAGCTATAATATAAACACGAAAGGGGAACTTGGTAATATAAATCAAAAGCTAGGCATTATAGAAAATTGATAAGGAAAACAAAGGAATGCAAGGAGAAATCTAGGACTAGCAATGTTAACAACAATAAGGAGGAGGGTTTTTCGAGTAAACAAAAAGAATCCTGACAATGAATCCCATATGAGATGGCAATGGTAGACTTATCAACAATAATACAGAACAGGCAGAAGAATTCAATAAATAAATCTGTTTTCTAGTTGGGAAAAAAACAGACGCTGGCTCATGTTCAGGCCAAGAACTCCCGTCCACCCCTTCCCCTCTTCTTCTTACGTTACACCCAGTCCTGGCCAGCTTTGGGTAGAGCATGTGTGAGTATGAAAGTGGGTTAGGGCTTGGGGCTGTAATGTTTTCTTTCTTTCCCTGAGTGACGTGGGAGCGTTCCCAGCACTCTCTGCTGTATTTTATTAACAAAGCTTTAAAATTTAAACACTTGGTGTGTTACATCATCTCCTCCCAAAACGATCCTGCAGCGTCAGCCTGATCACCTGACACTCCAGGCAGATTAGTAACAAAAATCTGTCACAATGCTCAGGCTATAACTGATCACCATATTTGGGGGTCAGGAAGGAATTTTTCCACGAGTCAGATTGGCAAAGACCCTGGGGAACTTTGGAAGTTGGAAACACCAACAACTAGCCTATCAGGTACAGCAATGAAGAAGCTAGACAGTGCTAATGGTCCATCAATAAGGACATGGACCGTGGAAAAGGTTTGGTCTCACCTGGGAATGTTTCAGCCAATGAATAATGGCTGCTATGACTCAGCAAAGCACGCAAGGGCATGTGACAGCCCAAACGATACTAACCTCCATTTTGGTACCTGTACTTTTCCACAAACTGGAGTGGGAGCCTGGCTTGGAACAAAGGGGCTCCCCCATTTTGGAAAAATTATATATGGGGGAAGTGACTTCATGACTGGAACTCACTCCCCTAGAACACCTGGAAACACCAGAGAAACAAAGACTGAACTGGGGAGAGGGTTCCAGGTAGGAAAGAACACCTGCCTGTGTAATGAAGCTAAAACTTGCTTGTATCATCAGTCAGGGTGAGCTATTGCTGATTCAAATCCAATCTAGTTGTATGAGACTGAGAGTCTGTCTACACTGGAAACTTTCAAAGTGCCTCCATGGAAACGCTCCCACGGCAGCGCTTTGAAGTGCGAGTGTGGTCGCGCGCAAGCGCTGGGAGAGAGCTCTCCCAGTGCTCCTGGTATTCCACCTCCACGAGGGGATTAGCTCTGGGAGCAGTGCTCGGAGCCTGTCTATACTAGCGCTTTAAAGCGCTCAGACTTGCTGCGCTCAGGGGGGTGATTTTTCACCCCCAAGCCAGCAAGTTAGAGAGCTATAAAATGTAAGTGTAGACAAGCTCCTAGATTGCAATTTTGTTTAATTTCCTAGGTAACCTGCTTTGATCTGTTTGCTATCACTTAAAATGTTTCTGTTTGTAGTTAATAAATGTGTTTTATGTTTTATCTTAATCAAGAAGTTTAAGCTTTGTTGTAACGTGCGTTGTTTGCCTGGACTGCTCAAGATCTGAATGCTTGTGTAGGAGGAACTGTTTGAGTTGGTTTTTTAAATACCTTCATGCTGTTTCACAGCTGATGCTCCTTGATGAGACTTAGGAGCCTTGTCTTATAACAGGCTTAGTCAAAGGGATACAAGCTACAAACGTGAGATCTTGGAAGCGTATTGCTGTTTTCATAATGTAATAAAAATACTGTAACAATAAGTAATTATTAATAAGCATGTCATAAAAACAAATTTCCATGAGCACTGCTTTTATAATTTATATTCAGGTAAAGGAGAAAATCCCTGGAAATACTCATTTTTAGGAGGGGGTTGGTGAGACTTGACATTTTAGTGAAAGTTTGGGAACCACTGGTTTGGGGGCACAGCAGTTCCAATGGCTTCCAGGCTTCGCTCCGGGGGTGACAACCCATCACAGTCTGCATGGATCATTTGCTGGCTTAATCTAGTGTAAATGGTGGTTTCTCTGTAACCTGACATCTTTAAATCATGATTTGAGGACTTCAGTAACTCTGCTAGAGGTTATGGATCTATTACAGAAGTGAGTAGGGAGGTTCTGGCACTTGCCATGCCTAAATTTGTCAGATTAGATGCTCACAATGGTCCCTTCTGGCCTTAAAGTTAATGCGTCTAAGATAATGAAGCATCTGATACAGGATTCAATTAAAGGAGTGTAATATAATTAATTCTAATCAACATGGATTTCTGCAAAAATATATCCTGTCAAACTAATCTGATTTTTTAAATAAGATTACAAATTTGGTTGATAAAGGTAATTTCATTGATATAATATACTTTGACTTTGTACTATGACATTTTGATTAAAAAAACTAGAATATAAAATCAACGTGGCACACATTTAAGTGGATTAAAAACTGGCTAATTGATAGGTATCATATTGTAAATGTCAACAGCAAATCAGTGTCAAGTGAGTGCATTTCTAGTGAGGGATCCCTTCTTAGCCCTATGCTATTCAATGATTTTATCAATGACCTGGAAGGAAACAAAATCATTACTGATAAAGTTCACAGCTGACACAAAAACTGGGGAAGTGGTAATGAAGAGGGAGAAGTTACTAATACAGAGCCATCTGGATCACTTGGTAAACTGAGTGTAAGCAATGTATATTTTAGTACAGCGAAATGTATGTTCATAGGAACAAAGCACGTAGAGCAGGCTAACAGGATGGACGGGGAGGCTCTATTCTAGAAAGCAGCAATTCTAGAGAAAGACTTGGAGGTGGGGGAGATGACACATAGATAATCAGCCAAACATAAGCTCCCAGCGGGGGGAGGGATAGCTCAGTGGTTTGAGCATTGGCCTACTAAACCCAGGGTTGTGAGTTCAATCTTTGAGGGGGCCAGTTGGGGATTGGTCCTGCTTCGAGCAGGGGGTTGGACTAGATGATCTCCTGAGGTCCCTTCCAACCCTAATAATCTATGAAACTGTGGTCAAAAGGACTAATGTGATCTATAGATGCATGAATTGGGGAATCTTAGGTAGGAGTGGAGAGGTTATTCTACCTCTGTATTTGTAACTACTGCTGGAATACTGTGTCCCATTCAAGTGTCATAGAATATCAGGGTTGGAAGGGACCTCAGGAGGTATCTAGTCCAACCCTTTGCTCAAAGCAGGACCAATCCCCAATTAAATCATCCCAGCCAGGGCTTTGTCAAGCCTGACCTTAAAAACCTCAAAGGAGATTCCACCACCTCCCTAGGTAACCCATTCCAGTGCTTCACCACCCTCCTAGTGAAAAAGTTTTTCCTAATATCCAACCTAAACCTCTCCCACCACAACTTGAGACCATTACTCCTTATTTTGTCATCTGATACCACTGAGAACAGTCTAGATCCATCCTCTTCGGAACCCCCTTTCAGGTAGTTGAAAGCAGCTATCAAATCCTCCCTCATTCTTCTCTTCTGCAGACTAAATAATCCCAGTTCCCTCAGCCTCTCCTCAAAAGTCATGTGCTCCAGCCCCCTAATCATTTTTGTTGCCCTCTGCAACAAGGTCTGGGAGCTGACCTTGGTCATGAAGACAGAGGCAAAAAAAGCACTGAATACATTAGCTTTTTCCACATCTCTGTCACTAGGTTGCCTCCCCCATTCAGTAAGGGGCACACTTTCCTTGACCACCTTCTTGTTGCTAACATATTTGAAGAAACCCTTCTTGTTACTTTTAACGTCCCTTGCTAGCTGCAACTCCACATGTGATTTGGCCTTCCTAATTTCACTCCTGCATTCCTGAGCAATATTTTTAGACTCCTCCCTGGTCATTTGTCAAATCTTTCACTTCTTGTAAGCTTCTTTTTTGTGTTTAACATCAGCAAGGATTTCACTGTTAAGCCAAGCTGGTCATCTGCCATATTTACTATTCTTTCTACACATTGGGATGGTTTGTTCCTGCAGCCTCAGTAAGGATTAAGAACATAAGAACAGCCATACTGGGTCAGACCAAAGGTCCATCCAGCCCAGTATCCAGTCTGTCTGCTGACAGCTGGCAATGCCAGGTGCCCCAGAGGCAGTGAACCTAACAGGTAATGATCAAGTGATCGCTCTCCTGCCATCCATCTCCACCCTCTGACAAACAGAGGATAGGGACACCATTCCTTACCCATCCTGGATAATAGCCATTAATAGACTTAACCTCCATGAATTTATCTAGTTCTCTTATAAATCCTGTTATAGTTCTAGCCTTCACAACCTCCTCAGGCAAGGAGTTCCACACGTTGCCCTATGTGAAGAACAACTTCATTTTGTTTTAAACCTGCTGTTCATTATTTCATTTGGCAGCCCCTACTTCTTATATTATGGGAACAAGTAAATAACTTTTCCTTACTCACTTTCTCCACACCACTCATGATTGTATATACCTCTATCATATTCCCCCCCACACACACACCCAGTCTCCTCTTTTCCAAGGCAAAGTTTTAGTCTCTAATCTCCCCTCATATTGGCCCATTCCAAACCCTGAATCATTTTAGTTGCCCTTCTCTGAACCTTTTCAGATTTCTTTAAAATACAGCCATCTCTCCTCAACTCCTTTCCCCCTCATGTTATTCTCTCAGGGGGATCCTGCCCATCAGTTCCCTGAGGAAGTCAGTCTGAAGTCCAGGGTCCATATTCTGCTGCTCTCCTTTCTTCCTTGAACTTGACCATCTCATGGTCACTGTCTCCCAGGTTCTCATCCACTTTTGCTTCCCCTACTAATTCTTCCCTGTTGTGAGCAGCAGGTCAAGAAGAGCTCTGCCCCTAGGTGGTTCCTTCAGCACTTGCACCAGGAAATTGTCCGCTACACTTTCCAAAAGCTTCCTGGATTGTCTGTGCCCTGCCGTATTGCTCTCCCAGCAGATATTGGAGTGACTGAAGTCCCCCATGAGACCCAGGGCCTCTAATCTAGTAACTTCTGTTAGTTGCCTGAAGAAAGCCTTGTACATCTCATCCCCCTGGTCTAGTGGTCTATAGCAGACTCCCACCACCACATTACCCTTGTTGCTCACACTTCTAAACTTAATTGAGAGAGAGAGAGAGAGAGAGAGAGAGAGAGAGAGGTTTTTCTGAAGTTTTATACTGGAGCTCTGAGCAGTCACACTGCTCTCTTACATACAGTGGAACTCCCACACCTTTTCTGCCCTGACTGTCCTTCCTGAACAGCTTATATCCATCCATGACACTACTCCAGGCATGTGAGTTATCCCATCAAGTCTCTGTTATTCCAATCACATCATCATTCCTTGACTGTGCCACAATTCAAGGATTTTGATAAGTTGGAGAGAGTTGTGCCAAAAAATGATTAAAGATTTAGAAAACATGCCTTGTAGTGACAGACTCAAAGAGCTCACTCTACGTAGCAAACAAAATATTAAGGGGTGACTTGATTGAAGTCTCGTAAGTATCTAAACTGGGAACAAATATTTAATAATGGGCCTCCCACAATAAAACAATCCCCATTCAATCTATCAAAGAAAGATATAACACAATTCAGCGGCTAGAAGTTGAAGCATAGACCAGTTCAGACTGGAAATAAGGCACACAATTTGCAAAGTGAGAGCAATTAACCACTGGAACAATTTCCCAAGGGTCATGGTAGGTTCTGCACCATGTTAAATTTTTAAAATCAAGATTGGAGGTTTCTCTAAAAGATTTGCTCTAGAAATTATTTTGGGGAAGTTCTATGGCCTGTTATACAGGATGTCAGACTGGATGATCACAATGGTGCCTTCAGGTTTTGGAATCTATATTCACGTACCAGAAGAACAGCACTGGCTGTGAGAAAGCAGAGCTTAAGTCAGTCAGGATTAGGTAGGAAAAGAAACACAGAAGGAAGGAAGCATTTTTTTTAATTTTCAAACTTAAAACAGTTTTACAAACACTAGAGATCATAAAACAAAACTCAGAAGAGGCTCAACCACATGTCCTTTTCATTAAATCAGGATCAAGCCAGCTGGTGTTATTTGGAGCAAATGCTTTTCCATTAGTGACACCAATAGGTTTAAGTTGTAAGTGCATCATGGAACATCTAAGCCACACACGTGTACAAAAAGTGCACAGCAACAATACTATTGGAAAACAAGCTATAGCCGTACTATATTAAAATAGGGGTTTTTTTTAATCTGGGTTTCTAGTCTTTGTAAAAATGATACTGTAACTTATCAATTAGATGTACTCTTCAAATGTTATAGGAAGAGAAAAAATTCAGATGCTATTTTCAAACTGAGGCAAAACACTCATTTTGTAAAATTGAAGCCATATAGAAAAAGTTTAACTTTTTCTATTAGATGTTGTGTAATACAGAGAGCTGCTTTCACATGAAGAAGTTTAAAAACCAATTCAAACATGTGCACAGCTAATAAAAAAATAAAACCAATGAATGAGACTATTTAATAAAAACATCAAACTTAAATAAAGGAGTACCTTTGGAAGTATCCTTAGAAATGGGTTCTTCTCAGATAGTTAACAGATAACCATATATGCTCTTGTCCACTATGTACATTGCTCTTCTTGAGAGACATACCACAGGGTGCTTTTGCCAAGATTATACACTGGCATCTGTCTATTCTAGAAAATTACAGGAATTTGAGGGAGAGGTTTGCTCATAATACTGAGCTATTTTGATGGTGGCAATTCCTCTTCTCCCCCTCCCCCAACATATTTCAAAGACATGTTAATATGTTCTAAACTAGACTTTGTAGACATCTGAATAACACACAGAAAATCAGGCGCTTATGGCACATTCTGTATTTAATAAGACGAGGTTTACATAGTATAGAAAGTCATGTCACCAAAACAAAATGGCATTGTATTTTCAAATAAACCCTCATGCAAGATCCTGTCCTTTTCCAGACCTCTCAATCCTGCCTCTGCCACTGGCTTCTCAGGATGTCTAGAGGCAAAGGGGTTGAGTCAGCCCAGCACCCTATGGTAGTTATTGACTTGTAGTAAGTGCGTGTAAAATGCTACCGATCAGACTGGTAACAGTTTACATACACATTGCACAGATCTATGACCACACAAGATGGAAGGCATTGGAGAATCAGGCTGAAGAGTTAAGTGATAAATATCACACCTCTCTCTGACACTGCGTGCTGCAACATTGACTCCAATAGCAAAGACAGGATGGAGCATTACGGTTTTGGGGTTTTTTTTAAATACCTGGATATTTTAAAAAGCAAATTTAAAATAAAAAATTAAGCTCCCCTTTAAATGTCCATCTCAAAACTCTAAGCCAGTCTATTTTTACAGTGATCTTTAGTGTTCGTCTTCCCCTTCCATCACACTCTCTATGCCTGCTGACTGTCGCTCTCATTGGGCTTAGATTCCTCCTCACTCTGACCTTTGTCTTCTGGTTTCACTTCTTTAGAGTCCTCTTCTGCCAGTTTTATATCTTTCAACTTCTCCTCCTGTGAAGCACTCAACAGGTTTTGCTGTACCAGCTCTTCCCTGGTGCTCTTCACCACCTCTTGTAGATTATATTTTCTGAACAAAACATAGTCTTTCACCACGCTCAAGCAACAGACATTTTTTATTATTTCTACCACAATGGTATACTGGGGGTTATTAAGATCCACTTTGTTTTCTGGATTTAGGCTGCCCACTATTCCTACAAAATAAAAGGACACGGTCTTAGAGTCAGTGGGGAAACTGGAGGAAATGTTTTTCATAGAAAAGAGTGTAAATGAGGTGTCACATTCATCAGTTGAGCCCTCACTTAAAGTGCAAGGACTTTTAATAAGATTAGTTCTAAAAAAAAAAAAAAATACTGCAAATCAGATAGAGGGGATAAACTTACTGCCAAACAATGAGAGAAACCTGCTATTGTTGTAGCAACAAGCCAAAATAAGCACCAATTTCACAAGAAAATTATTTCCAAAAATATTCTGAACACTCCGTTATGGAAATAAAATCTCAGAGCACAAACTGAACCACAAAGCAGGGGAAAACAAGGCACCTTACTCTAGCTATGACAACTGCAATCAAGAATTTTCAGTCACTGAATTGGTCAAAATAGCAGGACAGATTGGGACTCTTAGAAACTCTCTCGAACCAAAGGGCTATTGCACAGCAACTATCAAGGAGAAAGCTGCCAAGTGAATTTAGAGTTATTTCATTAAGGCCACGTCTACACTACAAAACTAAGTTGACTTGATTTATGTTGGCATACAGCTGCCACCATAATTACATCTCTTGTGCATGTCTACACTTCACTCCTTGTTTTGGTGGCACATGTCCTTACCAGGCGTGCTTGTATCGATTGCACTGTCAGTTTGAGGCATTGTGGGACACCTCCTGAAAGCCAGTAACAGTCAACACAAGCAAAGCAGTATCTACACTGACACTGTGTCCACCTACCTACATCAACCTTGACTCTGCACACTGCTTATGGAGGTGCAGTTATTAAGTCAGTGTAGGAGGGCAGTCACCTTAACAGGAGTGAAATTCAAGCGTAGGCATTTCCATAGTTAGGTAGACGAAACAGTCTTGCATCGACCTAACTGTAGTGCAGACCAGACCTAAGTCATAGTCTAGGGACACATTGACAAGCCATTTCCCAATATAACGTTCAGTATTCAAAGGATTTTTAATACAATCCTGGAAGTTTGCAGGAATGGTATTGTCACAGTGAGTTATACCCAACAAAGTTGGACCACACACTCTTCTGGTTTATGATCTGTTAAGATGAAAACCTCTGATAGCAAAAAGGAGTGTTGTTCATGTCAGGTTACTTTCGCAGAGCTTAAGGAAAAAAAATTGAAAGACTTTTCATAATTCAATCTGCTTGAGTCTTCTATAACGCAACATTTATGTCTACTAAAAAATTTTTGCTTGAATAATTTGCTTACACATGCAGTCTTAGGTAGCTTATACACTTGTCTACAATCATGCTAGGTCAGATAAGTACATACCTGCCAATTCTTTGATTACTTCTTCCCTACTCATGTGACTGTTATTACGAGCTTTGTAAACAATCTGAAAAGTACCCTTATTAGGGGCTTTAAACCAAGGCTCAAAGAAGGTCTCTGAATACTTTTTCATATCTTCCACAAAAGCCTTGCAGGTTCCAGAAATGGGCAACATACGCAGAATCACTCTTGTTTTCTTCTTTTTAGTAGTGTGCAAGTCCTTTAATATATGATGGACGAGATTCTCAGGTTCTACAAGAGAAGACAACAGAGTAAGAGCAACAAATAGAAAGAATTTCCTTTTAAAAAAGCAATACAGCATCAAATCTTACTTGCTTACAAGTACAAAGAAACTGAATCATCAAATTCTACAGCACCCTACTAAATTCTATAGGGTTCTTACAAAAGGGTAGGGCGTTTGTAAGCATGGAGAGAGTATTTCCATAATTCTGACTTGTGAAGCACAAGAGAGAGTAAGTGCAACACTGGTGCAACACTGAAGGTCTACTTCTGAAGTTTTTTACTCAGACAACAGGAGTTTTGCCTGAGCAAGAACTGAAAGATCAGACCCTACTCATGTCTACTGGACTGTCAATACACTGGCTGTTCTTCCAGCTCGTATTTGTTTTTTCACAACAAGGCTGAGGATCTGGGATCAGCAGCCTTTTTGCATGCTTTCCAGGTTCAGCAAAATACCAAGCCCTTTTACATTTACAAGGGTCAGATTGGTTCTGCTTGGGCAAAATAACTACCTGGCTGTAGTCACTAGAGTGTTCAATGGGAAAGCAAAAGGAAAAGAGGAAGGTTGCATGAACATTCAGCATGCTTCACTTCTTTGGCAGTCACACCGTGACACAGTCTAACAAATTGCAAAGCAGCTTGTGTGTGTTGCATTATGCAGCAGTTATTTCACTACATACCTACACCCAGCGTTCTAATAAAGACCACATTGTTAGCTCCACTCTCCACTGACTGGAATCTTCTCAGCTTCTGTTCAGTCGAAGTGCGAATCTGATCAACTTCTTTCTTTAAGGCAGCTTCAACATCATCTTCCTCCTCTTCACTTCCTGACAACCTGGCATCTTGATCTATAAACTGTTGGAACAAGAGAATGCATCTTAAATGAGATGTTAGCGAAGGGTTAAGAAATCTCATCTAATGCTCAATAAATGAAAGTCACAACCACCACTATACCCCCTGGCCTAAAAAACCCAGAATTCAAGCAGTGATACTGTAGACAGTTAATAAGGCATTTTAGGAATAGGCACACTGCATTAAGACAAGCACCAGAAATTATTGCAGAGGGAATCATCATTTCATTTTCTCTATCTCTGTGGTGATTTAATTTTAAAGCACGTTACATAAAATTTGTCTCTTGCACCATTAGGTAACAAGTGGATGATCAATCATCTTTAAACAAAAACCCAAAACTCATCACCAGTTTGGAAAGCAAACTTTTCAAGATGATTACCTATAGCAATTTATAAATGGGAACAGCGAGTAATAGGCAAACTTTAGGCCTGGTCTATACTAGGAAATTAAGCTGGTTTAACTACATCACTCGGGGTGAAACTGACCTAACCCCCAGTGTAGACAGCACTAAGTCAATGGGAAAATTCTCCCATCAACCCACCTACCACCTCTCAGGGAGGTGGAGTACCTACACCAACAGGAGCAGCTCTCCTGTTGGCATGGGTAGCATCTTCAGTGAAGTATTAAGTGTAGACAAGCCCTTAATCTGTAGGCAAAAACTCAGAGCAATAAACAGGCCAGCTATGTTAACCAGGAGTTATTAAACCAAGTGTGTATCCATCACTGAAAGAAGTACTTACACTGATTTGTAGAGTGCTTTTAAAGAGAGTGTTCTCCTGTGGCACTTCAACATCATCAAAATAATTAGATGCCCTGTTTAACGTTAATTCACCTCTTGGTCTAAAATATCCACAAACCAGACCATTAACATGCTGCCTTTTTCTGTTGCTTAACATTATTATTTTGGCCAAGAGAGACGCCCAAATTATCCAGCACGGCCATTCTTGGGCATCCTTTAAGGGCGCCAGCTCTCAGCAGTGGCCCGATACCAGCAGCGCGCAGGACCCACAGCCAATCGCAGGCCTCTGCTGGTATGGGGTTCACACTGGTGCTGCCACAGATAAACTGCGTACAGATGACTCTGCCACCACAGCAGACTGTAAGCTCCTCGGGGCAGGGACTAGCTTTTTGGTGTGTGCTCGGGGCTTAGGAGGGGGATCCCGAAGTACCATGCTAATAATCTGGCCCCCTGATACGCAGCAGAGCCAGGCCAGCGGCTGGCCGCACGCACCTTCTCGGGCCCGTAGAGCAGGTCCCCGTACTCGTTGAGCAGGCTGTAGGCCTCCCCCACGCACTTGCGCTCGTTCATGTTGCAGGTGATGAGGATGCCCTGCATGCCGAGCTCCAGCTGCCGCGGCCCGCCGCCGCCCCGGGGCCGCTTGGCCTGCTGCCCCGGCACGTACCGCGCCTTGTGCCGCCGCTTCATCGCCGCAGTCGGCTGCTCCGAGGCGGCCATGGAGGCAGCTGAGCCACGAGTCCGGACTCCACGCGGGCGCCAGAACCACGCGTTACCTCGCCGACGTGCGGCGCGAGGCGATGACGCCACAGTAGCGCGACGGAAAGGGGGCGCATGCCAGCAAGTCCTAAGGGCTTTCCGGGTCCTAAAGCCCGCCGGATACAGTGGCTCTCCTAAAGTCACCCCCGTGACAGCCGCGTGCCGCTTGTCCCCGTAGCACCGCCCTGCTCGTGCCGGAAGTGAGGCCAGGAGACGAGCCAGGCCCCCCGCTCTGCCGCGCCAGCCAGCTCCGGGAAAGGCGCGACCCAGGAGCTGCCTGTGCTACCGCCTTGGCTCTCGCGGGCCGGGCCCTGCCTGCGTGGGGCTGGGACGAAATCCCAGCTGTAGCCGATGCTCCGGTGTGTTGTAATGTTTGGCAAAGAGCGGCCGCTGTGGTAAAGAGAGAGCCGTGTAGTTAGCCACAGCCCCACAGTGGTGAGCCAGAGCTGGCTGTGTTCGCACTAGCTCTGTACCAGCCCTTGTTTAGCTGTTGTACTAAAACGTTACCCCCACCCACGCAAAGCAGGTAAACAAGAGGGTCAATTTGGTTTATCCTACAACTTTAGGTGACTTTGAGTCAGGGACTGTGTGTTTCATTATTATATAGAGGGAAAATTGCTGACTCCCACATTCAGAAATCACGTCAGGCCTCAAAAATTCTGATTTTCCTCCCTCAAAATAATATTTTTTTTGGGGGGAAGGGTGCAATACTCCCCAGGGTACACAGGCTTGTGAAAAACCTCATCACCATCTGCCTTCAGTATGAAACAGTTTTGCTTCATATCTGATGTACCTCAGCTCCCTGAAACCAACAGCCTCTGGCCACAGATAAACGCTGACTTAACTTCCTGGCTTCTGCAGCCCCCATCTCTGTGATACGGGCTACTGATAAACACACAGCAACCTCCAAGGATAGGTTGCAATGGTCACATAAACACCGCTATACCAGAAACCTACTGCCTGCTATACTTACCTACGCGCCTCCAGCTTTCATCCAGACCACATCACACGATCCATTGTCTACAGCCAAGCTCTAAGATACAACCACATTTGCTCCAATCCCTCAGACAGAGACAAATACCTACACGATCTCTATCAAGCGTTCTTAAAACTACAATACTCACCTGCTGAAGTGAAGAAACAGATTGACAGAGCCAGAAGAATACCCAGAAGTCATCTACTCCAGGACAGGCCCAACAAAGAAAATAACAGAACGGTACTAGTTGTCACCTTCAGCCCCCAACTAAAACCTCTCCAGCGCATCATCAAGGATCTACAATCTATCCTGAAGGACGATCCCTCACTTTCACAGATCTTCGGAGACAGGCCAGTCCTCGCTTACAGACAGCCTCCCAACCTGAAGCAAATACTCACCAGCAACCATACACCACAGAACAAAATCACTAACCTAGGAACCTATCCTTTCAACAAAGCCCATTGCCAACTCTGTTCACATATCTATTCGGGGGACACCATCATAGGACCTAATAATATCAGCCGCACCATCTGGGGCTCGTTCACCGGCACATCTACCAATGTGATATACGCCATCATGTGCCAGCAATGTCCCTCTGCCATGTACATTGGCCAAACCAGACAGTCTCTATGCAAAAGAATAAATGGACACAAATCAGACGTCAAGAATTACAACATTCAAAAACCAGTCAGAGAACACTTCAACCTCCCAGGTCACTCACTTACAGAGCTAAAAGTTGCAATTCTTCAATAAAATAAACTTTAAAAAACAGACTCCAACGAGAAACTGCAGAGCTGGAATTAATTTGCAAACTAGACACCATTAAATTACGGTTGAATAAAGACTGGGAGTGGATGGGTCATTACACAAAGTAAAAACTATTTCCCCATGCTAATTTTTCCCTACTGTTACTCACACCTTCTTGTCAACTGTTTGAAATGGGCCATCCTGATTGTCACTACAAATGTTTTTTTTAATCCTGCTGATAATAGCTCACCTTAATTGATTAGTCTCGTCAGAGTTGGTATGGCAACACCCATTTTTTCATGTTCTCTGTGTACATATATCTTCCTACTGTATTTCCCACTGCATGTATCCGATGAAGTGGATTTTAGCCCATGAAAGCTTATGCCCAAATACATTTGTTAGTCTCTAAGGTGCCACAAGAACTCCTCGTTCTTTTTGCTGATACAGACTAACACAGCTACCACTCTGAAATCTTACAGAACAACGAACACTTTGGCAGTGGGTATTGAGGAGTTCTTAAGGTAACAGGAAGGATTTGCCTTCTGGTTTCTGAGCCTTTAGGGTGCGTGCATGTCACATTTTCAAGCTTTTCTCTGCCACCATGGAGGCTAGAAACTCACTTAAAATAAACCCAAAAACCTGAGCTTCTGAAGTAATCACTGGACTACAAAGCTAGGACTTTCAGACAAATATTAAATATCAAGATACACACGATATATCTGTAGCAGTTGGCAATACTGCCTATCTGTAGCGTGTCTAGCACAATGAAGCCATGCTCCCTGACTGGAGCCTGTATATACTGTAGCAGCACAAATAGTAAATAACTATAATAATAATAGACCTGGCTTCTCTAGGCTTTAGGCTAAACTTATATACACAAGCATCAGTTGTAAAAAACAAACAAACTCAAGAACCCTTCTCTTATTGATATGAAAAGTATTAGGAGAGAAATTGGTCTTTAAAATGGTGATTGATCTGAACTGTTAATAGTTTGGTCTGAATGTAAAATACTTTATCCTGCTACAGTGACCTGAACACAAAGTGAATTGGAGTTTTGATAGATTAGAATCTTGTTGATTTATGAGTTTGTAGAACTTTGGCTCAGAATTAAAGGTCCAGAATTTGAGTTAATAAATTGCAGAATATAAAGTGAAGCTAACTTGGGGCCTGATCCAAAGCCCATTGAAGTAAATGGAAAGATTCCTAATCATGCCCCATTGTACAGTCTGTATTTTATAGGCACTTACCAGTAGTCCCATACTACTCAGTGTAAGGAAGAACCAGATGAGCTGTATGATATTTATGATCGGTTAAGATTGCAGGATCAAGGCCTTAACACGATGCAGCTGTCAAAATACTGCAATTGCAAGGATTTCAAATGTGCTTAACTTTAAGCATGTGAGTAATCCCCTTGAGGCAACCAGACTACTCATAGTGCATAAAGTAAAGCAGGTATGTAAGTGTTTGCAAGATGGGTTTTTAATAAAGGAACCACTTCACTCTGTATCGAAATGCAGCAGCCAGCTACCTCTGGGTGAATGGTGATAGATGCCTTCTTAGAGCACATAGTAACATTACAAAACAATTGAAAAACACAAAGCAAAGAATAATTTCTCCAGATGCTGCTGCTTGGTGAGTATTAGGTAGGCAGAATTTAATTATCCAATCTGAATTTAACTAGGACACGGATTCAGGGCCCTACTCTTGTGAAAAGTGCCATGAGATTTCTAAATGACAGCATGTAGCCCGGAAACCAGCTTTATGCCTCATCTAAAAGAACGATGCACATAAACAATTTAAAAGAGATTAGGTTGTCACAGAGAGTATAATTTTATTCCTGAACCATAAAAGCTTCTCATCCAAGTGTTCTCAGCACATTGGCTGACCATGTAGTCAAAAAAACAAAAAAGTTTCTCTATCATTTTCTATTAACTTTCATGCATCCTTTGTGGCAATTTAATCTTTCATTTGAGGATTCCTTAGGACGAATGCCCCTCTATGCCCCTCTGTTGAAGGATTTTTCTGGGTATATTTCAAAGAAACATTTAAAATCTCACTCATGCAGACCTGCTGTATGTCTCACTAACTGTGAGGGAGAGAGCAACTCCCTTATTTGGAGGAATCTTTCTAGAGCCGTTTCTTTTAGACACTGTGGAGGTTTCCATGCGACAGTTAACATCTATTCTCCCCTGATGCAGGTTGCCCCAGTCTGGCATGGTCAAAAAGCAGGACAGCTGATAGTTCCTGTGGAGAAAGACACGTGACATAAATGCTAAAATGTATAAAAGCGACATCAGTTTTCTTTCCGTGTATCCTGCAACCACAGAATCAGACGATCCAAATATTTCTGATGAGTGTTGCTTCACCACTTGGGGGCTAAGGGTTGATCGTCCAGCAGCAGGAGGAGTTTACAAACACTGTGTACTCCCTGGGGCTGGAGCAAGAGGCTGTGAGTGCTCCAAGCAGACCAGAGAGGGTGTGTCTTGGCTCTTAGCATGCTTTATCAGTGCACAGCTGGAGTCCCTCAGGAGTTGTTGGGTGGGAGGGAACAGGATATCCTGCACTGTCCACCGCGCTACAGAGTTGTGCAGAAAAACATCAGCTTCTTTCCTGTAGGATTTGGCAGCCCTTTGTGTGAGTCTGGAGCATTCGTGCTACATTCAGTGTTAGCAGCGCGCTGTTATCTGTGTGTCTCTGAGGGACATGGTGCGTAGCAGGGACCCCAAACAAGGGGTGTGTGATGTTGTGGGAGTCATTACTTTCGCACAGTCAATGTGGTCTATTACATTAAATCTAGTTAAGGCCTGATATGGTCTAGTTAAGGTTTCTGATGGCCATCAGCTAGGACAGCTCTGAGAGGCCGCTCCAACTGTGCAAGGCAGTGGGGCACTTGGGTCTGAAATGACGGGTGTCTCTTAAACAATGAGGATGATTGAAAGAGGTGCAGATCAGGTTTGGTTCTGGGGATGGCAAAAGGGGACTGAACCCCCTGGGGAGCTGCCAGGGACATTTTTGATGTAGTGCCAATATTAGTTTTCCTCTCATCTGTTCATGTCGGTCCTCTTTCTCTAGCTTTCCCACTCTTTTACAAAGGCGAGTCTCTCCTGTGTCTTTTTGTAGTTCATGTGCAGATTGAACACCACAGATCAGTTTTGTCCCAAACCTCTTCCTTTTCCTTAGTTGGTGCCTGTTTATTCAGTACAAACATCATTGAACAAACTTGGCATTGCACACTGTGTTTAGCCGCTGGGTAAATATTTATCCAGTTAGACTCTTTCAGTGTTTCCAGATTTATTGCTAGGTTTTGCTCTTTGGATATTGGCGAGTCCTTCACTTTGGATCGATTATCAGTAAGTTTTTAAAACTTCTCCCTCTTGTGAGGATGAATTTTGCGGCATGTGTTTCAAGGAGACATTTAAAATCTTGTTACTTGACATCTCTGCTGGCCTCATTGCGGAGTTGTGTCCATCAGAAGCATGGCCAAAGGTTATTATGCTGTGCCTGGCAAACGGGACAATGCTGCTTCTTGCAGAATACAGTCAAGTTACTAAACATATTGCTGTACCAGGTAGTGCTCTGGCTAGGCAGTAACTCACACAAGACACATTGCAGAACAATGTGTTCCCTGCTATTTTTCAATCTCTTACATTCTGGCTTTGCATTGTCTATTGTTTATTCAGATTACACTCAGCCAAAAGCAACAGTTAATGTGATTGGACTGTAAAATATGTTCATGCACTTGCAATAGCATAGCAATACCCGGGCCTCTCGATTATACATTGCAATTGAAATATTAGCTGCTGGAGTATGTTTTTTTAAATGTGAATATTAATATCCATGAATGGTGCCACATTGACAGCTCTGGATATTAGAGTTTCAGTGCTCAAGGGATGCAGAATCAGGTCCTCAACTGCAAATTCACCAATGAGTATAAATGACTCCTAGACAGTTTTGTATCTGAGGTTTAAACACGTGGTTGTTTCAGATTTTTCATGCTGATATTTTCCTTCTGTCTCTATATATTAGTCTCTCTGTGATGGTGTCCCATGGGCCCAGGATTTACAAGTCACTGCTGTAGCAATCCCAAGGGTGGAGCATGACTATCTCCAGGCTGTCCAGCAGACATAAATGAATTAAAAGGTGCATCCTCTGTGGCTAACCCCCTCTCCCCATTCTAATTCCTTCCTTCTACCTGGTGGTAGAATTGTTTTCGTGTGCACGTTGAATCCCCTAATCTATTGCTAGGCATTTTTATTGTGGTTTTCAATTCTAAAGCAGAACCAGAGTTTACTCTTACCACCACTTTGATTCCAAGAGCAGTGCTTTAAATATATAGACCAGGGGTCGGCAACCTTTCAGAAGTGGTGCGCTGAGTCTTCATTTATCACTCTGATTTAAGGTTTCTCATGCCAGTAATACATTTTAACGTTTTTAGAAGGTCTCTTTCTATAAGTCTATAATATACTATTAAACTAATGTTGTATGTAAAGTAAATAAGGTTTTTAAAATGTTCAAGAAGCTTCAGTTAAAACTAAATTAAAATGCAGAGCCCCTTGGACTGGTGGCCAGGACCCAGGCAGTGTGAGTGCCACTGAAAATGCCACCTTTGGCACACGTGCCGTAGGTTGCCTGCCCCTGATATAGACACATAGCACAATCTAGGGGCAGAGAGAAAGAATGACCACAGGTGACAGATGTTAGTAACATTGCTTACTGCAATACTGGAAGGTGCACTTAGCTACTACAGTGATGGGGGCAGTATATGAACCTGTTTAGAATAGATTTGTTACTTAGTTCTGCTTTCCATGAATAGCTACTTCAGCTTGTGAAATACACCTCTACCCTGATATAACGCCATCCAATACAACACAAATTCGGATATAATGTGGTAAAGCAGCACTCCTGCGGGGGCATAGCTGCATGCTCTGGCGGATCAAATCAAGTTCGATATAACACAGTTTCACCTATAACACAGTAAGATTTTTTGGCTCCCGAGGACAGCGTTATATCGAGGTAGAGGTGTACTAAAAAGAACAATCATTATAGCAAGTATGCATTGATCTTTTTGAGTCATTCCACCTCTAGACACAAGCTGGGGACTGAACACTGATCATATTTACCCTGGAAAGAAGATAGTATTCCAAAATCTTCCCCACTCTGCCTGATTTTGTGCTCACTTACACAAGTTTCCCAACAGTGCAGTTACTCATGTACCTTGGTGTGAGATGAAACAGTCCCTCCATTGCTAAAACCTCTTACAAGTGCCATCTTTACTTGAGGTGTTGCTGCCTATACATTGGGGGGCTTTGCCATGACCACATATTCTTCTTGACTCTGAAATACCTATGAATACATGGTTGATTGAGGGGCTACAGGTGTTTTATATAGGTGGCAATGGTTTAATCCCTGCTTTGGTGACTAATGCAGAATGCTACTTTATGAGTCTTCTCCCACTAAACACTGACACACTTTTTAAACAAAACCAGTGTGATAGGGGGTGGCAGTTATCATGGACAGCTAGAGCCTGTAATAGGTGATCTTCAGCCCTACTTGTTTTCTGGTTGTAGTGAAGCAGAACAATTGCAGTAAAAGACTCTCATAACACAGCCAGCTTATACATTTGTAACAATATTTTAACAGTTCAAAGTGAGGGGCACATGCTAATCCAGGGGTTTTTTAATTAAGAAAGTGCATTATAATGTTCAATTACACCGGTACCTCGATATAACGCTACCCAACATAACATGCATTTGGATATAATGCGGTAAAGCAGCGCTCCGGGGGGCAGGGCTGCGCACTCCCATGGATCAAAGCAAGTTCGATAGAACGCGGTTTCACCTATAACGCGGTAAGATTTTTTGGCTCCCAAGGACAGCCTTATATCGAGGTAGAGGTGTATTTCATAGCTGACCTAGAAGGACATTTTCATTCTATTTTGAAACCACATGGCAATTGTTTATTTTGTGTGTATTTCAGATAGCTGGTCCACAAAGACTATCCTGAATACAAAATAACCTGAAAGGATCCATTATGGCTTGTGCTGTCATGCAGTTTTTACAGAAAACCCAAAGCTTTAGGTTCCTGTGGACTCCCTTGACCACATCCTTCCAATTCTCTAAAAAAGGCTACAGGGTATTAGCCCCTCAGAATTTTTTAAACTATGAATCCTTAAAACAACAGTACAAACCAGAGGTGCCAGAGTACTTCAATTTCGCAACTGATGTGCTGGACAAATGGACTGAAATGGAAAAGGTAACATTCCTTTAACTTCCTTATGCTAAGATTTTCATGTTGGGTATCAGAGGAAAAACATAGTTAGTAGAAGCAAGTGATATTACTTTCTGGCTACAGATTGGTAACCCTCTCAGTTCAGAGATCAGTGCCATTGGAGTATAGGACTAACAGCCAGGACTAGTTATAGATGCTCTACTGCGTTTGGGCCCACTCATAGTTATAGATGCTCTACTGCGTTTGGGCCCACTCATAGCTCTTGCTGACTTGAATAGCCTCCCTGAGTGCAATGAGACTGTGAGCATGAGTAACAGAGGAAAGAGGGTCTTGTGATTGCAACACTGCCCTGAGACTCAGAAGATCTGAACTCTGCCACTGTCCTCCAGTGTGAGTTTGAGTAAATCACAGAGGGCTTGTCGACACTTACAGGCCTGCGCCGGGGGGCTGCACCTCTGTACCACTTAGTGAAGATGCTACCTACACCGATGGAATTGCTTCTTCTGTCAGCATAGGCACTTAACCTCCCTGAGAGGCGGTAGCTATGTTAATGGGAGAAGAGCTCCTATCAACATAGTGCTGTCCACACCTGTCCATGGGATAGGTCAGTATAGTGCTGTCCATGAGATAGGTCAGTATAACTGCATCACTCAGGAATCCACACCGCTGAGTGACACAGTTATACTAACATAAGTTGGTAGTGTAGACCAAGCCCTAACCTCTCTGCGCCTCAATTCCCATCTGCAAATTTCACTTGCTACCCTTCATCTTTCTTGTCTACTTAGAATGTAAACTCTTCAAGTCAGGAATTATCTCTATGGTTATGTCTACACTACAAAATTAGGTCAATTTTATAGATGTCAATTTTTTAGAATTCGATTTTATACAGTCTATTGCGTATGTCCACACTAAGCACATTAAGTCGGAGGAGTGTGTCCTCACTACTGCGGCTAGCATCAACTTACAGAGTGGTGCACTGTGGGTAGCTATCCCACAGTTCCTGCAGTCTCTGCTGCCCATTGGAATTCTGGGTTAAGCTCCCAATGCCTGATGGGGCAAAAACTTTGTCATGGGTGGTTTTGGGTACATGTCGTCAGCCCCCCTCCTCCCTCCTTCCCTGAAAGCAATGGCAGACAATCATTTTGTGCCTTTTTTCCAGGTCCCATCCTCTGAATCCACTCAGCCCGCTGTCTGTCTGGATGATCGGAACGCCAGGCAGGCAGTGGGCTGAGCGGAGCCGGCAGATGGAGCCCCAGACTGGCAGGAATGTTTTCTCTAGCTACAGAAGTTACCTAATGCAATGTCTATATCTATGGCCTTCGTGCTCACAAAGCGGTCATGCCCCCGCCCAAGGCTGACACAGCGCGGAGTGCATGTGACACAGTGACCTGGCTCGGGCAGGATCACTAGCAAGGCATGATACTTTTGCCATTAAGCAAACACAGCAATTCTTTCCTGGCCTCTGCCACTGAATGCCTCCATGCATTATGCTGTGCCCTATCAGTGCGGGAGAACTGCATGAGCTCGGAAAACATGTCATTGCAAGTGCGTTTTTTTCACCTTCTAATCTGCAATAACCTCAGGGATAGAGATGATGGGGGAGTGTAGAAACATTCTAGGGAGACTGGATGGTCACCTTTGCTGCTGAGTTCGCCACGCTGGCCAAACAGGAAATGAAATTCAAAAGTTCCTGGTGCTTTTCCTATATACCTGGCTAGTGTATCTGAATTCAAAGTGCTGTCCAGAGCGGTCACAATGAATCACTCTGGGATAGCTCCTGGAGGCCAATACCGTTGAATTGCATCCACACTACAGCAAATTCGACCCGGTGATGTCAATTTCAGCGCTAATTCCCTCATCGGGGAGGAGTACAGAATCGATTTTAAGAGCCCTTTAAGTCGACAAAAATGGCTTCGTTGTGTGGATGGGTGCAGGGTTAAATAGATCTAACGCTGCTAAATTCGTAGTGTAGACCAGGGCTGTGTGTATGTACAACGCCTAGCACAGAAGGACCTCAGTCTGGATTGGGGACATGACTATAAGACAAATATTAGTAATAGGTAGAAGAGATGCCGGATTAGACCCATAGACACATCACAAAATGTGTCTCAGTCTTTCTGTCGGAAAAATGGGGGTGAACCATCACTATTGCATAATATGAGGTTATCATTCTTGGGCAGAAAAGACAACTTTTTACATGATGCAAGCAAAATTTTTCAAGGCTCAACATCTGAAGAAAAGGTCTGTGGCCAAGGAAGGAGGCGCAGGATTTCTCCTTAAAATGCACAAATAAAAATCTACTCACCTTGTTACCAGTGCCTGATGATTACACATTATATTATCTTGAAATGGAACTTGTTCTTAGTATGTACAGATCTCTTCCACACCAGTGAAGATCTCCGCTAGCATGCTAGGCATTACCTACACTCTATTCATAAATAACACTTGGTCCCTCAATAGCAAGTTTTAGCCAAGGATTTCAATGCACCTTAGAAGCATCAGTTAATTTATCCACACAACACCCCAATACACACAGTAACCTCTGCTGACAAATGGAGCATCAGACTCAGAGAGGTTTAGATTTGCATTTTCAAAAGGAGTTTCTGATTTGGGGTGTTTAGATTTTTGGACCTTTGGTCTAATTTTAAGAAGTGCTGAGCACCCCCCACTGCAATTGAAGACAGTATGAGCTGCGGGTATTCCACCCGTCTGAAACCCAGGCTGCAGGTATCTATCTGGGTACAACCCCCCAAACTCTGAGGCATCCAAAGATACAGGCCACTCTGGAAAACATAAGCATGGCCAGAGCCAAAGTGACCCTTAGTTTTCTGCACTAGCCATTGTGCAGCATTTTCTCATTATCTAATGTGTTAGCTTCAGAAAAGGAACTTGACATCTATAGACTATTCTAAATCTGGGGTGAAATCCCAGCTCCATTGAAGTCAATGGCAAAACTCTACAGATTTCAGTGGGATGAGGATTTCTGCCTTTGTGTATAAGTAATGAACGTTCCTCTGTCTTGGAAAGTTGGACTTGAGGGACGGTTACATGCATATCAGGCTAAGTACTTACAACATACCGTGTCGTTCATTAGGAAGGAAAGAGGCCTACAAGGCTAGCCCTGTGGTGGGTAAACGATAAAGGTGATGAGGTGAGGTGGAACTTTGAGGAACTTGGATTCCACTCCAGAAAAGTGGCCAATGTACTCTCTGAGGTATGTGGTCTGCAGAAAGGAGACAGAGTTATGCTGCTTCTACCCCGGATACCAGAATGGTGGCTAATAAATGTGGCTTGCATGCGAACAGGTTAGTAAAAATAATAGGAATTATGAATGAAATCATGAATAATCAGTAATTAATGAGGTCAAAACTACAAACACATCCATGATGAGAAACATCAGTGCTGTATGGCTAAAAATGCTTGTAACATCAAGATGTGTCTTCATTTGTACTATTGGATTTTCAGCCACACTTTACTTCTCCCATTAACAAAAACCTACTATCCCATGTGCCTGTATCACTGTCCTTCTCCACTGCTCATGACAAACTACCAATGTATCCATCATCTGCTTGCAACAGCAATAGCACACATTTATATTTGTTTGTCTGGCCAAGTTTTTGCCAATGGGATTTGTTAAATATTTAGGCTTTTCTAAGCCTGAATATTTAATAAAACTCAAAGTATCTCAGTGCCTCATGGACATTAATAACTTATCCTCACAACACCCCTGTGAGGCAGAGAAGTATTATCCATATTTTACAGATGAGGAAGTGAGACACAGAGAGTTTAATTATTTCAGTGGGAGGCATGAGTGCTCAGAAAATCAGGCCCTAAGTGATTGCCTAAGGTCACAGAGAAAATCTGTGCTAGAACTAAGGCCTTGTCTACACTACAGGGGAAATTCAATTTAAGTTACACAATTTGAGTTATGTGAATAGTGTAACTTCGTCTGCGGTCGATTTAGAGGGTCTTCACTAGACCCACTAAATCAACCGCCAATGCATTGATTGCCACTCGTTGAACCCCCGGTAAGCGTAGACAAGCCCATCGGATCTTCTGAGTCCAAGCCCAGACCGTTATCCACAAGTCCATCCTACCTCTCTAGTACAACCAATCATATATCTAATAATCTGTATATATATACACAAATATACATATAGACACATGCTGCTTGTAGAATACGGTCTTTTATATAGGGCTTGAAGTTTTCTCTATGTTGCTAATTAGCTCCCATAGTAAAACATGAGATATACGATGAAGAGTAGGAATGGAAGGAAGAGATTGTTTGAAGGAGGAAGGTGAAGCTATCAAACTCCTAAGAGACATTAACCCATCGACTCTTATTAATAAATATTCACCCCATCATTCTTACAAGTATATCATTTCCATATGAGAGAAATCTTTCAATTACTAGTTTCTCTTATCCCACTACGCTAAAGACATTTTGTGTGGTAGTACTTGCTAATTTATATTGATCCTAATTTATAATTCAGTCTGTGAAAAGCATGATATGTACAAAAATAGAGCCAAATCTGATTCACTTATTCACAGATATAACTTCTGAAGCTAGTGGATCTATAGTAAGAGTGAGGTGGGAAGAATTTAGTAAACAGATTTGTACAATCCTATTATTACATTTTAAAGCTGGCTCCTCCTTTAGGAACTATCCTTATTCCTGGGACAACACAGTTGACAGCAAAAGATATTCTCCATAGAGTACAAACATCAAAGCCAAAGTGTATTATCACTGATGATGTTTTGGCACCAGCTGTAGATTGCATTGTGTCCGAATGCCAGTCTTTGAAATTCAAGCTAATTGTATCAGAGGACCAGAGGGAAGGATGGCTGAACTTTAAAGACCTATTTACGTGAGTAGCTGCCACTGTCAAAGTGCTGCAGTAACATGAAAGAAAACCCTGGTGGCTGGTTTGTTAATAATAAGTTAATGTCGAATATGGTGAAACATTTTCATCTATTTAGAAGGGGGAGAAATGAACATTGGAAAAAAATACCAATGAGAATGTAATTCTATTGACTGTTAGGAACCAGAAACAGTGCCCGTTTTGTTTGTATTTAGTGTGTACGAACTAGTATTTAACCACAAAATACATGTTCAGGCAGCATTTCCCCAGGGGTGGAGCGCCCCCCATGGAGGATGCAAGGGACTAGCTGAGGGTTGTTGGCAAAGAGCACTGGCAATGCTACTTTTCCCCATGCTGCCCTGCCAACATAGTGGCGCTAAAATGGGAGCACGATTGGTTTTATTTTCCTAAAAAGGTGGGGTTCAGTTATTAAAGACTTGGGAAATGCTGTGGTCAGATAATAACATTGATTCCATGGTCCCAGCTCACAAAGGTGTGAACATACTGATCAAAGGCTCACACTCAGTTCTTAATAATTAGGCTAACGCTTTCCCTGGTATAGCTCACTGCCCCAGCTCAGCTGTGCTTACTGGTGGTGTGGGTGGGTGGAGCCAAGGTACTCTCCCACTTATTTCCTTGGTATATGGCCAGGCTCACTACTGGGTGTGTGATCTCCAGCTTGAGGATACATAATTGCACTAGTTTTCATCAAGCTAGAGTGCTAAAAATAGAATGCAGCCACTGAGGCACAAGCGGTGAGATGGGCTAGCTATCCCAAATAAGTGCCCATCAGAAACCTTAGACACATAGTCAGGGCAGCTAGCCTAAAATTCTATTTTTAATGCACAGAGCTGGGAATCACACCCCTAATTTCAAATGTAGACATCCCTTGTAGTTGATTACTATCACAAGATTTTCTTTTAATGTAGAATTTTAACTGCAGATGGCGAGAGAAAGAAAAAAGGGGAAAATTGAAATGTAAAGTTTGCAGTTTGTTTTTTTTTAAGCCAGATCTCATGCCATCTGACCTGTTAATATGCAGCCAAGTTCTGTGTATTATCCCTGATATGTAGTCACACTTCTCTAAAGATAAACCTGGGAAAAAGCTACCCCTTCAGTGCAGATAAACACCGTCTCTTGTAACTCTGCAAGAGTTTTTTTTATTTGATTATCATCTGGGATCCATACGTTATATTTTTTTTACTTACTTTATTCACCATCTTGTATTTTTTAAAGAAACGCTAATGCTGATCACAGCTGTGTGACCACGAGGAATCAAGATCCAATGACCATCTTTTTTACCAGTGGAACAACAGGGGCTCCAAAAATGACTGAACATTCCCACAGTAGTTACGGCATTGGACTGACTGTAAATGGAAGGTATGGATCATAACTGCTTTAAACCACATGGGTATTTCTTCAAAATGGTCACATGGCAGAAGTGAAGGCAGCATAGCACTAAACTAATATCTCTCTGTTTCAATAGCTTAGAAAATATCAAAGTTCCATTTAATTCATGACAAGATTATTGTTCCAGAAGACAAGAATTACTTTGAGTAATTCCACTAGCCAGTTATGGTTACCTTGAATCAGAGCACTGGTATGTAGTTGCTTTTCTTATCTTAAAAAAAAAAAATCCAACACTCTCTATTGAGAAGGGAACCTCTCCTACTGCATATTCAAAGAAGATCAGGTGATTTATAAAGCATCTGTAAGGACCTTTATAAAGAGAGAAAGTTTGTGGTTGTATAAACGCATGGGTTTATCATAGCATATAAGAAATGCACTGAACCTTTCCCACAAAAGCAAGATAACTTTATGAAAGCTCAATTTGCAAATGGGATATTTTATCTTAGGAAAATAACATTGATACTGTAGTACATTCCACTATGACTTGCAAGTAATCATAGATAAGAGAACACTAAATAAAAGTAAAGTAAAATGAGAAACTCTTACCCCCGAAAAACAAACTAAACAAAATCCCCTATTCACAAATATGAATTCAAGATGCTGTATTTGAGACATCATATGTCTTTGTACTGGTTCAATATTTTAATGAAAAAATGCAAAGCTAATCTATAATAATGACACAGTGGCCATGTTCGGTGGCTTACTCTTGTTTGGGGTTTCAGCTGTTCACTAATCTCAATTAAGACAAGATAGTGACTGTTTGTCCCAGTAATATTTTTGCTGTTATCATTTTTATATTCATTCTGTTTAAAAAAATTGTTCACAGATTTTTCTTTACCAGGTACTGGCTGGATTTAACCTCCTCCGACATACTCTGGAATACATCAGACACAGGCTGGGCAAAGTCAGCTTGGAGTAGCATTTTTGCTCCATGGATTCAAGGGGCATGTGTGTTTGTACATAGCATGCCACGTTTTGACCCAACCACTGTCCTAGATGTAAGTTACAAGAACAACGGCATTTTCCTAACAGCATGGTTTTCTTCCCTTGCTGCTCTTGCCCAGATGTTCACCTCTCCCACTGCACAGCAGACAACATGCTCCTTGGCTGCAGCTCTTCACCAAAGAGGTCACCAATTACATTTTAGAAGTGATATATATTTATATAGGTCCTGCTTCAACAAGTTGCTTAGCACCCATTTACCTTCAATTAGGTGCTTGAATCACATTGGTAAGCATGTGCGTAAGTGCTTTGCTGAGCAGACCTTATAGTTAGCTTCTGATTTGAGGTTTTCACCAATAAACAGAGATAAAACACCCCTGATTTAAAAATAAAAGAAAGAACAAGATATCAGTGTTAATCCAGTAAACACCAGAAAAACCCTGAATATGCTTACTTGTAACTAAGGGCTTATCTATTTGGAGCAGTCATGTGGACTATGGGGATGTGATTTCTAAAGCACACTAATGGATTGTGCAAACACCTGTCAGGGATGGTCTAGATCATTGCTTCTCGGACCGCGAGCCATCGGCTGCCGGTCCGCAGCGAGTTTCCTCATAAGAGCATCAAATAGGATAATAATATGGCACCAGTCTCTGGCACATTGGGGAAAAAAATTGCCGGTCCCCCACATCAGATAGCTTGAGAAGCACTGGTCTAGATAATACTTAGTTCTGCTTTGAGTGCAGGGGACTGAACTAGATGACCTCTCAAGGCCCCTTCCAGTTCTATGATTAATTGGTCTGTATAGTCCCTGCTGGTGCACACTAAAGGTTCCTTAGTGCATGTTAACGTAGTGCTGTTTGAAACAGTGCTGTGTTAAAGTGCATTAGGGAACATTACAAAGAGATTACTCATTACGGTCTATACCGCTCTACTGAGCAGAGCCCAGGACATTTTTTTTATTTTTCATAATTTTTTGTTTTATTTTTGAGGGATTTTCTTTTCTTTTGTTTGATTGTGGGAGGCCTGGGGGGCTGGGTCCTCCCTCTGCGATGGGAGGTCCAGGCGGTGTTAGATCTTTCCCCCAGGGGGCTGAAGGCTGTGAGGGGTGGTGCAGAGAGAACTCACCCTGTACTCACCATGCAGTAGGAGCCTCTCTCTTGCACAGGTCTGGGCCCAGCTCCCTGCTCTGTGCATTGCAAGCTGGTGCATAGAGGATTACTGCGCCACTCAGGTTTGGCTCAGACACCCCTTTGTCATGACAGGGAGACTACCAGCCAAATTTGAGAGAGAGGTGCTGCAATCCAACAGGCCAGGTCACAATGCCACTTACTCAAATTTGGCCTGTCTCCCCCCATCATGTTGGAAGGGCAAATGGGCCGAATCTGAGTGGTGCTGTGACCCTGTGCTCCAGGTTGCAATGCCCAAAGCAGGGAGCTAGGCCCAGCTCCATGGACAGAAGTCACAGGAGTAAGTACAGTATGTTGTTTCTAAAAATTGTTATTTTACATTTGAAAAAATATGGGGCTCTAACACTGAGTAATGTACATAATATACATTACTCGTTACAATATATACAAAGAGAAAGCCCTCAAAACCCTGATTTTTGAATATCTACAGAAAACTCAAAAATTGCTAAAAATAAACCCTGAAAAATGAAATAAATAATCCCCCAAAACAAAACCCTAGTTACAGTGCATGATCCTGCAAACATTTACTGTTCGTCCTAAAGTGAAGCTTACACACACAAGCGTTTGCAGGACTGGAACCATAGTTTGTAAAGCACTTTAGGATCCTCTGCACTATTATTATTACACAGTGAACAATGGTAGTGGATACATGAGCATCTTGCACAGCATTTCAATCATGAACTGTAATATTTCAAAACTGAAGAGGGAGATGATACAAGACTGAGTTTTTTAACCTTATAAATGGACCTTGGTATTATATTTTATAATATCCTCCACATACGACTTTGGATGCTATGAGAAACAGTCACGCATCATTCACTTCACGTGGGATATTCCACATCCCTACTACTATGTTCTCCTCGCTGAAGCTACACTTATAAGGTAGCATCCTTAAAATTGCATATTCTTTTGTTAATCTGATGGCTGGAAAACACTAGCTAGTGTCAGAATATTTGAGGAATGTTTTACGGATGATACTTTTGGTTCCAATTGTTTTCTGAGTAATAAGAGCTGTAACTGTAAGGAAATGCTTTGAGAATGCAAACCCTTCTGTGACAAGACGCTTGGAATGTGACCCTAACTATAAAAGCCATTTAAAGATGAAAAAGTATTTATGACTTCAACACTAGCTGTATTTTTAAGGCTAGTCAACATAACGCTCATGTGTTTCATAAATTGGTTGGAGCTATTACATTTGTAAATACATAAATATCTTACATTTAGGTTTCCCTGGGACTAAAATAACTGTGGGAAGCATTGTTATTTTTGGTTGCAACATTTAGACAGTTTTTATTTTAAATTCTTTAGACTCTGTCCAGATTTCCCATCACAACCTTCTGTTCTGCTCCAACTGCCTATCGAATGCTTGTGCAGCATAATCTGACCAGGTAAACAATGATCAAAATATTTTATCATATTAGATCATCGTTTTTTACCAAAACAGTAGCCAAATTCTGCTTTTAGTTTGATTAAGTTACTCAAGGTTTACAATGGCACAACAGAAATTTGGCTGTGTATTTCTCGATGTCTTGAATTTTACATATTAGAAATAAAGTCAGATACCATAATATGAGACATGGGGATAATATAACTCCCACAAATTTAGCAAGTTACAGTGAAATGGAGTAAGACTTTGAAAAGCAGTTTAGCAGCATTGACAGTACTTTGAGTTTTAGTATTGGAAGTATACTTTTATAATCAGATCTTAAGCTTTGTTTTATAGTCCGAGTTTACAGAGAGACCACGTTGGTAGGGCAATCAAAATATTTTCCCCCATTACTGGTGTTCCTGGAATACAATAACTACAAGGGTATGATTGTATCAAATCAGTTTGACTGAAATGTACAAGGATTGGTGATTATGACAATGCTACTATGGCATGAATAAGCTTTTGATAATATCGTTAGGGCTGAATGCCAATACTCTTCTGTGTTTTAAGATCCTACTGAAAGCTTAGAATAAGAAAGACTATTTTATCTTTAACATCTTGTAAAATATGGAACTTGCAGTTTTACATGCATTCTTTCACAATGTGCCAAATTTATCTTCAGTTTAACTTCATGCAATTCCATTAAAATGAACTGGGCTCAATAAATATTTTATGTATATTCTGTAGGAAGGAGACGTGATAAAGGGATACAATAGTGAATGGACAAAAAAGGTAGATCAACTAATTCTAGTCACCCTTCCTAGAAATACAAGATCAAGAAGCCATTTCACAAAATTGGAAGGCAGCAAATTGAGATTTTGATCATGGAGGTGATTCCACACAGTTGCTACACCGACATGGACCCCTACTGACTTCAGAAAAGCTGTGTGTGGGTACAGGGGTCTGCGTACACAGAGTTCCAGTGAAGTCAGTGTGGCTCTGCATAGGCACAGGAGTCTGCTCATGTGGAGTCACCTGCAGGTCTGGACCCTTAAAACTAACAACAGGAACTACTTCTCATGCAGTGAACAATTAGCCTGTAGAACTTATTGCCACAAGGTATCATTGAGGCCAAGCAATAAAAAAAAGACTTTATATTGCTATGGATATGAGAGGCTCCACAGTTACAGTAGTGAGGATTTAAAACACACACACAAACAAAAAACAAGAGTTCTGGAAGGATATAAATCCTCATGCTTCAGGGCATAAGCCAACTCAGCAACTCATGTCATTTAAGATCTGATTATTCTCTCCCTCCTCCTCAATTCCTCTGCAGAATCAACTCCTTTTGACACATTTCTACTAAAAGAGACACAAAGAATCTAATCTGCCTTTTATATGTATTTCCTTACTGTGGCAGTTTTAACCCCTTTAAAACTCTGATCATCGTTTTTCTCTTTCATGCAAAGCTATAAATTCAAGAGCCTGCAGCACTGTGTGAGTGCAGGGGAGCCAATCAACCCGGAAGTGATGGAGCAGTGGAAAAAGCAAACCGGGCTGGATATCTATGAAGGTTATGGCCAGACAGAAACGGTACAGTCAGATGCTTTAAAAAACACAGAAGTAAATTGCATTCAGACTGCTAAGAAAATACATTTGAAAAATACAGTCATGTCATCTTTCAGAGGGAAAAATCACTTGCAATAATAAATGATGATGGAAAAATCTAGTTTTAATAAGTCACTCAGAACATTAAGGCCTTTATCAGAAACCCTTTAAGTCAGTGGAAGAACTCCCATTTCAGTGGGCTTTGGATTGGGACTTAATACAGCAGAAGCATCTTCCTATTTATCACAGGTGAAATTCTGCCTGTTAAAGATTTACATTCACAACTCACATTCACTTCACTTGGAGCTATAAGCACAATTCTGAAGGCAGAATTTGGTCCCTAGAAGTTTTCTCTGTGGATGTATGATTATAATCAAGCATTCATTGTTGTTTCTCAGAGAGGTTGCTATATACTGTAACTTATTTGCCAGACTAGTTGAGTATATTAAATATAAATTAAAAACTGAATACATGAGATTGCAGAGTTTACTTTTAAAAACCTTTTGGTGTAGGTGCTGGTTTGCGGAACATTCAAGGGAATGAAAATTAAACCAGGGTCAATGGGAATGCCGTCTCCAGCATATGACGTTAAGGTATTGTGCATCAGATCTATAAGTCCTATGGGACCTTTTTCTCCAAGCAAGAAGTTACTGATTTCTCCTCAGGGAGGCTCAAGCAAGTTTAGGGTAGACAAAGAGAGGATTTCCCCCTCTGCTGAATCATTTTCAGTTTAGCTCTCCAGAAAGTCAGATTCCTTTTACATTATACAAATTTTCATCAGATAGTTTGTGAAATTTCTGGCTGGGTCCCAGGTAGAGATAAGTAGGGGAAGATAAGATCAGTAGGGGAAACAAAAAACAAAAACAAGCCCAGGCTGCATTCAATAGTTACACCACAGGGAAGGATGATACGACAATGAATGAGAAACTCTCTCTAGAAAAATGCATATGATGATGCATTGAACTATATAGATATGTTATCTGAGTGATTCCACTACATTCCTACACTAGTGGTTCTTAACTAGGGGTATGCACCTCTGGAGGTACACAGAGGTCTTCCAGTGGATACATCAACTCATCTAGATATTTGCCTAGTTTTACAACAGGCTACATAAAGGCACTAGCAAAGTCAGTACAAACTAAAGTTTCATACAATGACTTGTTTATACTGCTCTATATACTACACACTGAAATGTAAGTACAATATTTATATTCCAGTTGATTTATTTTATAGTTATATGGTAGAAATGAGAAAGTAAGGAATTTTTCAGTAAACAAAAGACAAATCAGCCTCCTGAAAGAGGTACAGTAGTCTGGAAAGGTTGAGAGTCACTGCCCTACACCAGTCGCAGTGGAAGAGTTAGTTAGAGGATATTGGAAAGGAATAGTCTACTCCTGACTTGCTAATGCAGGCAAATCTTTGGGCAACTTTCTGCACTTCAGTTTTCCCACCTGCTCAATTGCTTTATACCTTTTTGCTCAGTTGGGTGTTACTAAGCTTAATTAATGTTTGTATAGTGCTTTGGAATCTTCAGGTGAAAATTTATTCTTCTGTTTCATTTAGGAAGGGAAGCTTCTCTTGATGGTTACAGTCACTTCTATTATTGACTTTTTAAATTCAGTATTTCCAAATAAATATGCAGGTTTTATTAGCTTAATGAAAATTATGGCTTAAATTAAACACCAAGGTAACACCACTCTGTATTTTGTTGGGGTTTAGATTACAGATGAACACGGCAATATTCTGCCTCCTGGAGAAGAAGGAGATATCGCCATCAAAACAAAACCTACGAGACCTTTTTGTCTTTTCACTCAATATATAGTAATGAACTTCACAAACTTAAATTGCACACTTGTTAAATTCCTAATATAAACACACAAAAATTATAAAATTCAATTACTATCCAGCTACTGAAACTAAACATTATTATTTGTATTGTGGTAACACCTAGAGATTCCATCCCCATTATGCACGGTGCTGTACTAACACACAACAGAACGATGATCCCCACCTGAAGGAGTTTACAATCTAAGTGTCTGCAAAGTCTCTTTAGTACAGACTACACCCCACAAGTTTACAAAGCTAAATACTACAACTAAATGGATAAAGAATAGCAAAAGATGGAAACTAAGATGAATTGGCAAAGGGAGATTTGTTTTCAGACCAGATTTTCACTAAAGTGAAAAGCTACAGAAAGGCTGTTACAGATGGCAGGTGCTGCAAAGATGAAGGCTGTCACACTAACAGAGCCCACATTCTAGAAAAAATGAATATGATACATTATATGGTTGAAAGGAAAGTAAAACTAGATAAGAAGCAATGCACATGTACGTCCTCTTTACTACTATTGCAGACTAAATTAAAGCTAATAAGTCTTTTCATTTATTAAAACCAGCTGTGACCATGCCATCCCAACAGTGCAATGAGGGAGGGACAGGAAACACTGATGTTTAAATTACCCCCTCTAAGCCAATCCAGGAGTCAGTTTAGTTAGATTTAGAGGGAGCTACAGACACCCCCTTTCTTAGCTAGGACTACTCAGCAAGGCTGAATTTTTGCATGCTAAATTATGTTGTAATATAAATTAAATGCTGGAATAAAATGAAATGAGTTTCTTGCATACATTAGAGTATAATCTTTTATTTGCAGAAAGATTAATGTTTGTCAAATACAATTTAATGTTTACTAGGATGATCCAGAGAGAACTGACGCAACATTGCAAGGGAATTTCTATCTCACTGGGGACAAAGGGATTGTAGATGAAGATGGATACTTCTGGTTTGTTGGAAGAAATGATGACATCATCAATTCTGCTGGGTAACAATTTATATGTGCATTCATTACAATGTTAGGACTCAAATAATGCAGATGATGTCAACACACAGTTGTTTTATATGCACACTTCACCAACTAATAGATGTATATAACAATAAAAGACTTTTCTTCATTTAAAGATATCGTATTGGACCATTTGAAGTAGAAAGTGCACTGATAGAGCACCCAGCAGTAATAGAATCAGCTGTTGTCAGCAGCCCAGACCCCATCAGAGGAGAGGTAAAGGACTTAAGATATCTTATGTGCTTGGATTTTTTATAGAAATATGTATTTTTAAAAAGCCTTAAACGGAATCCTGAGGCAGCTGGCTACTCCAAACAATTGTTGAAACGTTCCATTCACATCAAAGCCCTCAGCAAATTCGTAATGATCATCTAGACATAGGGGTGGCTGAAGTGGGGCCATCGCTGCATTGCAAAGTAACTGCGACCTTCGCTACAATGAATATAGAGGTGCATCCCACAAAGGCCCCACATTACAGCATGCCATATCTTCATATGAGCATCCATACTGCTTATATAATTTTTCATACTGGGACTTATAGTCCTTATAGGTTGAAATTGCAAATTAAAGATCAAGATGGCTGCAATTTACTCCACTTCCAGTATATTACACATATAAGCAGCTGCTGGACTCAAACTGTTAATGGGGCATTCATCTTGGTGAAGTTTTTTATGCCTGCACTGTAAATTAGTTACTTTGTAATGTGTCAGCAAGTGAATTTTGTTAAACATTAAGACCTTGTACTGTATTATGTGCATTTTGTTTCATCAGCATTTAATCTTTTAAGGTCGTGAAAGCCTTTATTGTTTTGGCATCTGACTATGTTTCACATGATCCAGAAAAACTGATTCAAGAGCTACAGGACCACGTTAAAAAGGTCACTGCTCCATACAAGTATCCTAGAAAAGTAAGTGATTAACCATAAGTATTTTAGAGAATTACATTACATTTAGTCAACAAGTGGCATAAGAGAACTTCCATGTACAAAAGCTTTATTATATTCCCCCTCCTCCATACAAATTATAAACAGGCTTGAGAGGTTTAGATTTCTATCGGTAAATGTCAGTAAACATTGATTTTACCGTACATATAAACCAAACCAAAAACAAAATATTTTCCAATGAAAATAATCGAAATTTAAAGACCGGCAAAGAAAAAAAAATGCTGCTTGAGAACGAGTTTAAGCATATTTACTTTGTGTGTTTTGACATGTGATGTTGACAGTTTGTTCTTAAGTTATAAAGCTTTAACTTTTTGAATCTCAACATCTACTGTCACTAAATATTCTCCAATGCCCCCATCATTTCCCACAACTGTGAAAAATGTAAAAAAGAAAAAGCTTAAAACCAATACTCTTGTGCCCTGTGAAAACTGAAATTGATAAACATTGAAAAAATGCTTAAAACTAAACATTGATATTACGTCAAAATTATAAAAAAACCAAATCAAATTCTGCCATGATTAATCATAAGAATCTAACAGAGGACAGGTGAGTAAATATAATTATTCTAACATCTCACATTTTCAATGTTTATTTTTTGCAAACTTATGATGTACTCTTTGTAGATGTTCATATACCAGAGTGACAAGGATAGTACAGAGACCCAGAAAAATGTATAGAAGATGAAGGGAATTGAGAGCAGTAGGACACACAACTCCGAAAAAATATACACTTACTTGGGAGCTGTGGTTTCAGTGCTGCCTCAGAATGCATTCCTATCTTAAATAGGTTCTCTTCAAATTATCCTTTTGTCTTCTCCAGACTCACAAGATTTCATTTTTGCTCTACTGTAACGGCCAATGGATGTTTGAAATAGAAATCCTCGCTCTTCGCCCTCTCTGCTACATTGAATAGCAAGTGAACAGCAAATGTTTGTTTGAATTTCATAGCTCTACGTATCTCCACTTTATATTAAAAAATTTAAAGCAATGCTAAATTTGATTCTATGATTTGGAAACAGTGCAGAGAAACCCTATGCTGCAGATTCTAAAATGTCTATAATAGGCTCTGGGGGAATATTTGCCATTCATATTAATCCTCTAATCCATTTAGCCCACACGCATGTATTTGGATGTTTGCACTGAACGAATCTTGCTTTTCCTGCAGTGTGCATAAGGCTCATCCTTTAGCATTTCTGTTGCATGGAAGGGGCAGAACACAAAGCCCACATAGATTTGCAAAGACTCCTGGATGGTGGCATCAAGTGATCTGTCATAATACAGACTCCTCAAGCACAGATGCAGAAAAGCTGCAGAGGTTACTGAAACCTGAGGCTGAAAAGCAGCAATAGAATGGCCCACACTGACACTCAGCGACTTGCAGTAACTAGAAAGAGATCCTGTCCCAAAGAGCTTCCCAACACAAAGTTTAGTTATTCTGGCTCAGTACAGGGAACAAGAGTTGCCCCTCAAAGAGCAAATTACTAAACAAGGAACATTTATAGTAACAGTGTCAGAAAGATGCATAAACTATTATTTCAAGATGCACTGAAATATAACCAGTTGATGTTTTATAACTATAAAATCTACCAATTGTTAATCCAGTTTTGGAATTTCTTCAAAAAAATTTCTATGCAAACTATACATTTTTCTATGGTGGAGAACCGTCTAGCAAAATGTTTCCAGCATAAAGAATATGACATTGAGAAACCGAGGAACAGAATCTTTAAGAGTTTGACACTAAAGTTTCAGTACATCATGAACATCAGTTTATTTCTCATAGTGATGGGCCTACAGCAGATTTTTAAAAGTTAAACTCAAGGATTTTTAATAATCCAAAAAGAATCTATTTATCCAAAAAGAATCTATTTTTCCTTTGCTAAACTTTCCGTTGCTGATACTTTTATCCATTTAAACTCCTTATAATAGATCTCATGGACGATGTCTTCCTTTTCCATAACTGGATTGATTTAATGTCTTCCACGTCTGTACAAGAGAGCAAATACTGTACACACGTAGAGCAGATTATCTACCTCTTACTATATATTGTATTAGTTGTAATTTCTTCTCTTTTCCAATAGGTGGAGTTTGTTCAACAGTTGCCAAAGACAGTCAGTGGGAAGATCAGAAGAAATGAATTGCGCAAGCAGGAGTGGGGAAAAGCTTAGAATTATCTAGAGTTTATTTTCCATAATTTGTTCTTCCAAAAATATTATATATTACTGATGATATATGGTGCAATTTTTTGTTCTCTTGACCTATTAGACGTATTACAAATTTTGAGCATCATCATGCATCGTATGCACAGCTAAAACTTCATGGACTTTAGTGAACATTTTGGCTACGCAAGCAATGCAGGGTTAGATCCTTGGTGAGCATTCTTTCCCATTTGTTCTAGGCATAAAAAGCCTAAAAGCACTTTGTCTCAGTTAAAAAAAACAGTTTTGTTATTCTAACTCCAGTTGTCTAGTTATAAAAGCACACAGGAAAACAGTGTACATAGTAGTAAGCCCCAAACCCATGTTTCCAAAACTCAAACCTTAGCACTACTATGAACTAGCTATTAACTAGAAAAGCATGCTGGGAAATAGACATGTAAACAAAAACACTATTTTTTATTTCTATAGTATCTTCCAACACTGAAACTTGCTATTCAAGATAGTCCACATTTCCAGGCCAGGTCACTAAACCTGTTAAGTTCTGACAGGATGATACCAGGATCCATGATTGCATGTCTGGCCTAAATCCTACTCCTGTTTAAAAATTACTGTCTGTGGTAGTGGCTGAATATAACAATTTAATAGCAAAGTTTGTGTGTTCTTGTGCATTTCAATATCCAAGATGCTCCTCTAGCTCAGTTATTCAATAGGGTTCATGTCCAAGCTCCTGGAACAAACAAATTTGAGTGTACTTGCCTGCATTCAGTTACTCCTGTGTTCTGGGCAATCAAGTGTGGTGCAAGGCTTTCCTCAGTTTAAGTGTTAATATATTTATTAAAAAAAAATCGTAAAGAAAATTAACCCGCATAAGTAGTTTTCCGTATTTGTTAGTTTTAAATAATACACATGCAATAAGCATCTCTACTCACTGTTTGCATAACTCCTGGTTCACAGCTCCCAGATGTTTTTGGTTCATCCTTTCCACTACAACCATTTCTCTTTCTATCATACATTTTTAATGTACCCATAACCCTGGTAAACTGGTAATCTAGGGCTTACACATACATTTTCAAGTCAATGGCTATGCTTTTGCTTCTAAGCATTCATATTTATGTTCACAGTAAGCAGTGGTTGGAACTGATATATAAAAATATTTTCCCTAAAATTTCCTTTTAGGGTAGGAAAATCTTCCCAAAATTGAGTTTTCACTTATGAAGATCCTGGAATTTAAGTATTCATTTTGTGAAAGTGGGTGGATTTACAAGGTAGTCTCTGTTACTAAATGAAGTACAGGTATCTAAATATCTGCCTTGACACAACATTTGACTGTCCCAGACACTGTGTAATGAACATGATGTGAGAATAGAGATAGACTGATAGAAAAATAAATGTTACATCAACTGAAGGGTTAACATTTTTGCTATGGTACTTTTAAGTTTATTGACTTAAAATGACACAGGAATTTACGTTTATCTTTATTTCATTTCAGTAATAAAGACTATATAAAATAATTTTAAAACTATCTTTACTGCTTCAAGTATCATTTCTTAGACAGAAAGGGTTAAAGATATGTGCATACATTGTAAAGAGTTAGTTACATACAGATATATTTTTAGAAAAACATAGTCGCAAACAAAATTTGTATCACTAACACTGATATTTAAGGATTGGGCTGGTAAAAAAAATCTAAAATACCTGATAAGAGAATAAAAATATTAAAACTTGAGATACCAGCTCCTTATACTTTTGTTAGTCACGCTAACCTCTTCAAATTTTCTCAAGTTATTGATGTTTGACTGTCTCCATTTATGCTTCATGAGTTTCATTTTGATCTGAAGTAAGCCCAGCAATGTCACTTCTGCCCAATCCTCATAAAATTGAAATCTGTGGCATCATTTGCTTAATTTTTCTTTGTAGTATCAGTGGACACTGAGCATATGTTAAGATTTGGACAAAAATTAACCAACATTCAAGTTCTCATAGAAGGTCTGAGACCCGGATATTTCCTGTGAGAATTTCCTGAAGAATCTGAGTTTATTCCAGGAGATGTTAAACCAGCTGCAGAGGGGGAAAGAGTAGAAATAGCATTAGTGGATTTTTCCTTTAGAAGTACATGCTCCCACTTGAAATATCCACAGCCTCTCTTCTTCCCTTCATGTTTTCCAAGAGGACAACTGTAGAACACTTTGCCATGATTTGGACCAGCACTGGACACAGTTAGTCTTTTAGCCCTTCGACCACAGTTACATACGGGTGGAGTCAGTTTGTCACTTTTCACAGCTTTTAACGATTGGTTCAGGCTGACGGTGGAGTTTAAAAGAACAGTAGGCACTTTGCATAAACTTGAATTTCTCAAAGATAAGAGCTGATCAGAAGATGCAGCTTCATCTTCATGTACAGTGAATGACTGTTTTTTTGATGGAGGTAAAGTTTTTGGACTAGATGGTTTCCTCTTAGGCGTCTGAGAGAAAGGGGTGGAATGATTTCCAGTTGAAACTGTACTTGATAAAGTAGCACTTACCTTCGCAGATGGTAACTTAAAAGCAGAACAATTTAAGGCCTGCCTTTGGGCTATTCCTACATCATAGATAGTAGTATCAGGACTTTTGTACACAATAGACTTAGAAGCCTCCAAATGTTCATTATGTTGCCCCAAACATTCAAAGTCTGAATTCTTCATAGCTAGTTCTTTCAAAACCATCCCTTCTCCAAAGACTGATGAAGTCTTTGCATTTGGGTCATCTTCAAGCTTCATAGAGTCTGTATTTTCTTCATGCTGTGATTCTGGAATTAAAGCTACATCTTCCCAATCAGTCAACATAGATAAACAATCAGAACTGGTACTTATATCTACATTAGAGATATTAACAGAGGAAATAGTAGTGGAGACAAGCACTAGCCCTGAACCAAGTACTGAAGAGCTATACTTGGAAGTAGAAATCAGATGTCCATTATTTAATCCATTCTGGATGCCCGTCAATAAATTACAATGAGAAGCCTGTAGTTGTCCAAAGGGAACAGGAAGTCTGCCAATATGTGGAGATAAGCAGCTTTCGGTTTGACCACATCCATCAATCTTTGTACAGATTCTAGACCCAACACGGACATTTGCAGAGGAACTTGTAGAACTGGACTCTTGCTGGTCTTTTGCCTTTACATTGGAGTTTAAAACCATTTTATCAAGTTTATTGTGCTCATTCTCAGCTAGACAGCTGCTGTTGCAAATTCTATCTTTATCTGAAGTTTCAGCACCATCATCACTTCCCAGTGGATTCTCTTCAGTGGGGTTTACATTCGAAGACCTGGACACTGAATTCTTCTTTGGCTGTACCTAGGGATTCCATAAGCAAATGCAAGATTTTGAAAATTGGATATCAACAGGTTTTAGAAATCAATGTATGAGACAAATGAGAGAGTCTGCGAAGGATGCTTTAACTCAAATTCAAGTTTAAAATGTTTGTTTTTTCAGTGAACTCACCTTTTGTCTGTGCTCTGGGACTTGAGGCAAGAAGAAAGGAAGATATGAAGAAGTCACTAACCTTATCCAAAGATCTAGTAATTTTCATCACACATCCATCACAGATCATCCTCCAAGCAAGACGGGCAGTATTCCGAGAATCATCCAACCCTTCAGAAGACATGTTATCATAAACTTTTCGTTATTTTAATGTAGTACTGGCAACAGTAATGAAAAGTAGCCTAACTTAGGGAAGAGTTAAGAGAAGGTAGTGCTTGTTAAAAGGGATACAGACAACATTGAAAAATATTAATTCACAGTACAGGTACAGGATGGCAGTTCAAGCTCCTCTACATGACACTATGAGAGTTACAATCTGTGTGGGTGGAAACTTCCATGATTATTCAAATCTTTGGGGATCTCTCTCCTGAGCCATTTATCATGATCAGCAAACAATGCTAATAGTTTTTGTGATGTGTATTAACTGCTACCAGATGGCACCAACTTTTGGTTCTTTTATGCACTAGTAACTTAGAGCCCAATCTTATAAAGTCCTCTACACAAAGCACTGTGATTGACTTCACTGAGAGTTCTGCGCCTGGAGACCTTGCAGAATCAGATCTTAGAAATGAAAAACCCAGTGTTCTGAATCATCCAGTCCCTCTTATTCAGATTTTTTTTGTAATGCAGAACATTAAATAACATGGAAATAATTAGGGTTATAATTGCTGTATTTTGATTAGCTTCATGAAACACTCTCTAACAAGAACTGTCACGTTGTACTCACCAGAATGTTCCCGTCCTGCAAATTCTATCCCCAGATCCTGTAAAGCACCATTTAGCCCTTTTGGCTGTCTAGTGTAGAAGAGCTAAGGAAAAGAAAAACATTTCTAAAATGTTAAACTATATTAACCAATTCACTGTTGCCGCCTTACCCTGTCAAATTCTTCAGTTACATATGTACAGTTTGCATCTAAGACAGAAGTAACTGAATAGCCTATTGGGAATTTAACTATACATTGCATCATATTGTTCATTTAAATTGTAGCATGTGATGTAAATTCCTTTTAAATGGAACATAGAGAAAGTATTTCAAGAAACACCTAATATTTCTTGTTTGCTGAGAAACACAGAATATGCATTTTGCTATGGTAAATGAAAAGTGACTCTATTCAAATAATTTTATACAAGTCAAGAGTATTTTATCGTCATTCGTTTTTACAGTACCCGTCGTGCTATTTAGAATGCACTAACTGGGAAAACTCCAATTCTTGTGCTAAATTCAGAAGTGCTATCTAAGCAGAGGAAGTTTACTGTGTTTTAGCTAAGGAGGGAAAGCAGTAATGGAAGCATGAAAGACCAGAAAGGGAAGAAAGCAGGAAGAACAAGAGATGGAAGGCAAGTCAAAACAGCTGGAACATTTCTCATAGGCCTACTGACAGTATAAAAAGTGATTCTGATTTTGTCTGTAAAATCAAGCCTCCTAGAATTAAAATGTGTATAGTTCTGAAGGATACATTGTTCTTTTCTATCCACCAATAAAATGTGTGTGAATGTATACAACAAACAGGTAACCCTAGTTATTTGTACATTCACTATCTATTCTTAATCCTTTGAGATGGAGGTGAAACATTTTGACCCATATAATCTATTGATTCTCTCACCTTGTATGTTGCTCTGAGATCAATCCAGGAGTTTAAAATATCAGGTTTTCGCAGCTGCTTCCTTTTGCACTCATACTGCAAACAAACCCCCAGATCCCAGTCTGCACAAGAGAGAAAAACAACAAACTTTTCACGCTTTATTTTCATGATTACTAAGTATGTATATTGATCAAATCTGAATAAACTAGAATTTGATAAAAACACTTAACAGATCAGCAAAATAAACTAACCACAGTGGTTTACAAAATAATCACTGCAGGCAGAATGCTTCACTTTCCTTCAACAGGGAACTGATTGGCCAAGTAATTGAAGGCACTAAATCAGGGGCGAGCAAACTTTTTGGCCCAACAGCCACATCTGGGGATAGAAATTGTATGGCGGGCCATGAATGCTCACAAAATTGGGGTTGGGATACAGGAGAGGGCTCCAGCTGGGGGTGCAGGCTGTGGGATGAAGCCGGGAATGAGTAGTTTGGAGCGTAGGAGGGTGCTCCAGGCTGAGACCGAGGGGTTCGGAGAGTGGGAGGCAGGGAGTTGCAGTGCGGGGTGGAGGAAAAGCTCAGGAATGCTGGCTCCAGGCAGCACCTACCTCAATGCTGCTTCCGGAAGCAGCGTCATGTCCCTTCTCTGGCTCCTATGTGGAGGCGCAGCCAGGCAGCTCCACATGCTGCCCTGTCCGCAGGCACTGCCCCTGCAGCTGCGGGGGTGGCACTTGGGGCAGGAGCAGCATGCAGAGCGGAGTCCCCTGGTTGCCCCTACATATAGGAGCCGGAGAGGGGGCCATGCTGCTGCTTCCAGGAGCCATGTGGAGCAGCCCCCAACCCTGCTCCCAGGCTGTAGCTTGCTCAGCCCTAAACTAAATATATCTGTCAAAAACTTGCTTCAAAGTTGGCTTAAATCATATGTAAATAGGACAGAACACTGGTCTGTTAGTAGTGTCCGGCAGTCCCATGAAAGAAACACAAACTAAACTTAATCTGTAGTCTTGTTTTTAATCCAAAGTATTAGGATTGCTGCAACTTGGCATCAGAGAAAGCAAGTGAGGTATGTCACTTCACAATGACCTGATTAAAGAATCATATTGGATAGGTTCTGAAGGACCTCACAGCCAACTGTCTTAACCTAGAAGTATGGTGACATGCCATGGTGAATATAAAGCAAATGACATGTGGAATGAACCTCAGAGCCTAGAAACAAAGACACAGGGAGCATTTCAGGGTAAATAATCACAAATTAAATGGACATTTTGGTCTAGTCCCAACAATATATATCGTCATTATAGATGCACAACAACAGGGTACAGATCCGAAATATATGTTCCCAGAGACTAGACAGAGACAGCACGGATGATGTAGGTCTGAGGCCTGAAGTTAGGACTGCGACACACTGCAGAGCTATGGTACAAAAGATTGCATTTACACCAGCCTATACTATGCCAGAGTCTAACCCACACCATCAGTGTTTCACTTTTGTGAACACTAAATTCAAGCAAAAAAAACAAAGAAAAACTGTTCTTTACCTGACCAAGTAACAAAGGTACTTGATTTTGCTTCAGAAACAGAATGGCTTGAAACATCTGAATTGAAAATAATTTTCTTCTCCTTTTGTATCTTTTGAATCCACTTAGAAAATTGTGATAAGCAAATATTTAGAGGAACCCCTTCATCAACTTGATTCTTGATAGGATAGAACAAAAGGCACATATAAACACCTATTAGTGTGCTCATCTCATGTTTAAACAATATATACACTTTTAGACTATCAGAAAAAAAATCTTTCTGCACAGCTGTAAACAGGACTGTTTCCAAAATTAAGATCCTAAAAATTCTTAACTAAATTATAAGCCACCTGTAATGTATAGTATAAAGACTTTACCTGCTTTATGCCTGTTAGTTCAGTACAAAATTCAGAAAGAATTGGATGTTCCTGAGGCTGGACGTACATGTGGAATTCAGATTCAATCTCTCCAGTTGAAGTGTTTAACAAAACTGCTGGAAATTCAACTAGATTAAAAAAAGGTTATTTGTACAAATGATTCAAGTTGCTTTATATTAGGATTTAAATTACATGACTGTTAAGCAAACGTAGATACCACACATAAGGGAGACTGTGCTCCCAGATAGTGACTTTATATTAATGGAAAATTTCTCCATTTTGTATGTATCACAAAACATACAATTCTGAATAATACTTATTTCAATATATCAGAGCACGAATGTTATTTCAGAGCAAACAAAGTGTATTCCAGCAGTGTTAAATTAAACTATTATATCAAAGAACACTTACTTATAGAAACATAAGATTAAATTAGTTAATTTGCAAACTAATATCAGTGCAACTGATGGCCCTATCTAATTTTAATGCAACTGGCTATATATATATATATATATATATATATATATATATAGCATTCCATGATACAGCATGACATTTAATAATCTATATTTCAAGTTGTAAAAGGCTGATAGTTTGGATATATAGTTTCTGACACTTCATAAAGTGAATAATGATACTTCTTTCCTGTTTTCCTTTTAAGAAAAAAATTCTGCACCTAAATTATTCCTATTTTACTTTTAACTAAATAAGCCAAACTTTTTTTTAGATGTAATTGCTATTAGACATTATTACATTTCCACTTACTTATTTCCTGGCTGTAATGACGTTTACCATCTTTCCAACATGTAGACTCAAAGTCAATAACAATTAAATAGTCAAACAACTGCCCTGCAACACATAAAAGCACCTTGTAAACCTGCATCACTGTTTATAAAATTAAAAGATTGACATTAAGAAGGAAACATACCACTTACTTGACTTGGTTCTAGTCTGATTCTTGCCATTTGAGGAAGTTATGGAACTTTTTCTAATTAATCCAAGTTGTCTTAAAAACAAAGAGAATCATGAATAAATTAGCTATTACAATTGAACCCAACAATGTACAAGATGAACTGTTTCAACTGATGAACTATCCATCAGTTGGTGGGACTGGAATCTCCAATCACACTCAAGTACAGAGAGTTTTTCTTTTAAGGGCTAATCTCCTTGGGATTTCTCTCCCCATCAAGGTACACCAAAATGTATGTATTAGAGTAACAAAAACATGCACCCATTTTTTTAAGCTTCTGGGTACATTTGCAAACCAAAACCACAAAAACTGACTGTAACGTCAGCATCAACTCATCTCTGTGTTGGCTGCACCTCAAAAATCTTTAGAGGCAGTCTCAAAAATCCATTTCCATTGTAATCTTAGCTGTATATTGTTACTACATTTAATTCTTCACACTCACCTCCCTCCCCAACCCCTTCCAGGCCGCAGGCTGACGACTGGTACTAGTGGTTAGTTCAGTTACATGTTTTTGTTTTATGTGTATTTTGTTAACAGCTCTGGGGACACAAACCAAGGAAGTCATAGTGGTGAATGTACCATTTCCAGTTACATTCTACTCAGCGTATGGAACAATTCGCCCCAATCAAACCATGGCATGATCACAATGAGCTTTTCAAACACAAGTGTTTAAAAATCGGGCTCAATAAAGTGGACCCCTCGCAGCCCCCTTACCTATCCACACCCCTCCACACACAGTCCCCCTCATTTCCCTTCACACATAGGTGCTGGGGGGAGGGGGGCTGCCACATCCCCCCGATTTCCATCAATGGCTCTCAGCACCCCCACTATACACACGGCTCTCAGCACCCCTGCTCTGCACCCCCCAACCGCCCTCCAATTCCCTCCCCAACACCTTCCTCGCCCCCCTCCCGCTTCTCTACACAGCTCCCCCTCCCCCACTGCAGCCTGTACGGTCCCCACCGCGCCAGCTGCTTGGTCGCCATCTCTGCCCTCAGCACCTAGCAGGAAGGAGCCGCCCGCCCCGGGGCGCGGAGCACCGCGAGCGCTTCCGGCCATTTCAAACCTCCCTCCACCTCCCAAGAGGAGCTGTGACCGCCCCCCTATCGATGCTATCGGCGAATCTACTGCTCTGGCCTGCCTCCGAAGTCGCAGTTGCCCGCCCCTAGTGAGCCGGGCCGTTCCGCTAGGGCCCAGGAAGAACGAGTCGATAGCCGAGGAAACGGTTGAGCGAGCAGCCGGCAGCGGCTGAACTGGGTGAGGCCCTGGGGCAGCTGTAGGAGGCCTCCTTCCTCCCCGGCGGCCACGGAGGGGGCATGCTGGGGAACGCCCCCTCCCCCACTGGGCACCGGGGGGGCATCGTGGGGAACCTCCTCCAGTGCGGCCGGGGGATCGCTCCCCTCGTGTGGGGCACGTGGGCGGGCATCGTGGGGAACCCTCCCCTCTAGCATGGTACCCCTCGAGAAAGGCCATGTTTGGAACCAGCGTGGTTGCCAAGGTGTAAACCTGTTCTCTTTTCCTGAGTCTGCAGCCAGCTGGTACCAGTGCCTCTGCTGCTGCTCAGGGCTTTGCCACACAGTATCTGAGTAAGATTAACACAACCTCAGTCCGTTGCACAGCTGCTCTTCCTAACCTTATTGGCAGCAGTGAGCCTGCCAAAAATACTCCCGTTTTCATTCTGCTGCTGCTTGGGAATCAGCTGTTAACTATTACAGGAGAAGGGAATATAACAAAAGAAAGTATGAGGTTGGAGTAGTGGAAACACCCCCATGTCCTCCAGCAGCCAGGAGGCTGTGGTGGAATCCTCCCCTCTTACAAAAACCAGGAAGCTTTGCTGTGGAAGCTTCAAAGAAAGAAGCCAGATACAGATGGTGAGAGAAAAGGTGTCATGTTTTTCTGACTCACTGGCTGATATAAAAGATGGAGCCTCTGAGTGGGGCCTGCTCTAGGTTTTTTGCCACCCCAAGCAAAAAATTTGCAGCCCCAATCTCTGAGAGTGCAACTGCCCAAGCAAAAAAAGGCCAATATACGACCCCTGGAATTGTTTGCTGGTTCTTAGAGCCAGTCCTGAGTCTAAGAACAAAAATCTAGAAGAAATTCCACAAACTGAAGCAGGCTGGTATGGGTGGCCCATATCACACAGACCAGGGGAGGCTGAGCCTCCCCAAACAACCCCGCATGGCCCCACCCGCACTCCATCCCCAGACCACCTCCTGCCTGTTTCTAATTCCCACTCTTCCCCCATGGCCCTAGCTGAGGCTGGCAGGCGTGCAGCTGGGACTTGGGGCAGCTGTGGCCGGTGCCCACTTCTGCCCAGCATTCCGGTGCTGAGGCCGCCTGCCTGGTGCTCCAGTGGAGGAGAGGGGGCGGAAAGGATGGAGGAAGGGCAGGGCCTCAGGCAGAAGGAGGGTGGGGGGACTGGCCTCCCCCAGCAGAAGGTTCACGTGCTGCCCATGGGCTGGCATTTCACCTGACTCTTGCCCTCTGGGCAGTAGGAGTCTGGTAATGTTTCCAAGCCTGGAGATAATCCTGCACTGGGAGGAGGAAGGTGGACTAGATCAGTGGTTCTCAACCGGGGTGCATGCAGTCCTGGGGGTAACAGAGGTCTTCCAGTGGGTACATCAACTCATCTAGATATTTGCCTAGTTTTACAACAGGCTTACATAAAAAGCACTAGTGAAATCAGTATAAACTAAGATTTCATACAATGACTTGCTTATACTGCTCTATATAATAAACATTAAAATGTAAATACAATATTTATATTCCAGTTGATTTATAATTATCTGGCAAAAATGAGAAAGCAAGCAATTTTTCAGTAATAGTGTTCTGTGACACTTCTGTATTTTTATGTCTGATTTGGTAAGCAAGTAGTTTTTAAGTGAGGTGAAACTTGGGGGTACTCCAGACAAATCAGACTCCTGAAAGGTGTAGTAGTCTGGAAAGGTTGAGAGCTACTGGACTAGATGGTACAGCAGAGTTATTGTTTTTTTATATTCTAATTTTTGCAGTTCACCTCTTCTGTGCAATAGCTGGAGGAAAGTCACTAAACAAGAGCAGCAGGGTTATGTGACTGGAGTACTAACAGGCAAATTTTAGTACCATCACCAGTTAAAAGGTAAGGAACAAGCTCCTGCACCCTGAGATGCTGTGTGAGGTTGTGACAGGATCCCCGGGGTGCAGCCTGGGACCGTGTGACCCTATTACACTGGGCAACAGCTAGATTAAGCAGTTTTTCTCACCCCACTGGATATTGCAATCCTTAATATACAGGTATGTGTATGTCCCTTAAACGTGGGCCAGTCCCCTCTTTTGGAGTCTTCTGAGTAGCTTTGTTGCTTGCAGCATAGGTGGGGCAGGAGAAAGTAGCCACATGCTGGGCCTGGGTTCTGTTTTATACCCGTGGCCTTAGTCCATGTCTGGTGAGTTCCCAGGCAAGGTTGAGCAATTCCCCGGTGTGGCCTTATGCAGATGAGTCATTGAATTGTAGCTCCCTTGCTGGACAATGGCTGTTAATGGTGGTTTGACATCCGCCCAGATGTTGGTTACTTTTCTTGGCATTGTCTCTGGAGAGCTAGTATTTTGGCACTTCCCAAACCCACAGCATATTTTAGTGACAACCATACAACACAATTCTTATAACTTCATATGCATTAATGATATACATATTTAAATAGAACAGTGACTTTCAGCAGATCATAACCTTTCTCCTGATACCTCACAAGGCCTGCTTCATATGCAATATCACAATTATATATAAATGAGGAATATGGGGGTTACCGGGTGGCTCTCCCAAGGTACAGAATGTCACAGAGGTCAGTACAGGAGTCTAAATAGAAGTTAGGGTTTTCAGAAAGCTGGAATAAGAAACCATTTCTGTTTGAGTTCATCATCATAGCTTGTCCATCCAAAATTGCAGCCAAGACCTGGTGTTGTCAATTATCTTTAATAGTTCCTCAGAAGTACAGGATGTGTTTGCCTAGACTCTCAACAATCGCATTTGGGTTCATTCTTCAGCTTCCACTTGGTCACATTGTCACCAGTTTTTGCCACTTTAGATCTCTCTCCATTTAGAGCACATCAGTATTGACATTGGAAGCCAGTGCCTGGGGGAGTTGTTCTGAAGAAACTGGATTCTCCAAGACCATTGGCATTTCCTGCCATTTTGTTACACTATACTCTTCCACAGTAGTATTTTGGGGTAAGGGACTTTCAGAGGCAAAGCTCTTTCTGGACTTCAGACTCTTGCATGGTGAAATGTGTCCATGCAGTATATGTCATGGGGAGACAACCAGGTGCATGATCCTTTTTATTGAAGGCATCCTACTTCACTGATGGTGGTGCAGTCCCTGCAAGGTAGTATAACGACAGTGTGGGAGTTGGTTTCAAAGTTTCTGTGATAATCCTACAGGATTATTTGGTGTCCATGGTTTGAGTGTAACTACACTGGGGCACAGTGCTCTGCATTTGAGTAACAGGATGAAACAGATTGTTCGGAGTGTTTTGTGATCAGCTCCCCATTTTATGTTGGCTAGTTTCTGGAGAATACAATTTTGGGAGTTCACTTTCTTTTTCAGTTTCTTGATGTGCTCTTTGAATCTCAGTATTTGGTCTAATGCAGTGGTTCTCAGCCCATGGGCTGCTTGCAGCCCATTCAGCACACAACTGCGGCCCATGTGACAACCTCAGGGCCATATAGGTAGTATATATATTGTGTGAATGCGGCCCACATAACACACAGAGAGCTCAATATACTGCCCACAATGGCAAATAGGTTGGGAACCACTGGTGTAATGTGACCCAAAGATACACCAGATGTTCATAGTGCTCAAGGATTGTACCATCCCACAATATCTGGAGTTTTTGTTTGGCTTGATGGTGTTTTGGGTGAAAGGTGCACACTTGTGTTTTGCTAGGGTTGGCATTCAGGAACCATGTGCAATAGTATTTTGCAATGCAGACAGAATACCTTCAGTATCCTCAAATCTTCCCATTTGGTTGGCAATACAAAGATCATCCACATAAGTAAATCTTTGCATGTTGGGGAAATTCTAGCTGGTCATTTGTGTAGACATTTAACAGCCAGGGTGATAGCATTGAACCTTGGGGCAATCCATTCCATTGAGTACACCATCGACTTTTCTGCCATCCATCTTGACAAGAACATCAGTTCAAGAGTAAGGAGATAACTGTACTATCTTGCTATTTCTCAGAATTCTTGCCAACTGAGTAGACATGCATAATGATTCCCAGTGTCATAAGCAGCTGATAGCTCAACAAACACAGCCACTGTAATTTAGCAAATTTTGAAGCTATTTTAGATGTACTGAATTAGGTTTGCAACTTGGCTACAGCATGAACATTGTGGGTAGAAACTGGCTTAATCTTCAGTCAGTTACCCTTCCACTATTGTATGCTATTCTACCCATTATAATCTGCTCCTATAGCTCATTGGTTGAGCAGAGTAAGGCTGTTGGGAGGTAACTTTGCAGAGTGAGGGTCTTTATGTAGTTTTTAAGTAATACAACCACTTTGGCCTGGCTCCACACCCTGGGTATATGCATTATTCCCATCCAAAAGTTTAAATCAAGCAGCCATTTCTGTACTCTCGTCCTGAGGTGCATGTAGTAATAATAGTTCATTAGCTATACCATCGAGTCAAGGTCTCTTTCTACTTTTCAGGGTTTTCATGGCTATTGTCAACTCCTCAATGCTGAGCCGCTCATTGTGAACTTCACTGTCTCCGAAGAGCGAGCAAAGTTCCTGCATGACTTGTGTCATTCTGCACCTTGCTTTGTGGCCTGGTTTACCTTTTAGGATGAACTGCTGTGCCACTTAGTTGGGAGAGACTGTGGCGATGTGCTTTGCTTGTTGTCCATCAGGGTTCAGCTAGCAAATGGTGGCCTATGCTTTTTAGCTATTATGTCACAGGTTTGTTATTTCACTCCATTCCCTCCAATGATTGCATCGCTTCTCTCCAATTTCTCTCATAAGCATTTCCCCAAGCCCAGTGGTTTCTTCACCATTCTGAATATTTCTTATATTATTGACTTGTCTTTTCTGAAAGCCCAGGTAAATATAATGTCCAACATCCCCTAGGGCTGTGCTTTTGGGCAGTCTTCTGCATCAGGGGGACAAATTCTCCAGGGTGCTCGTGTGCTGGAGTAACATTACATATGGATTCATCCAATTCAGAGGGAAAACCTTCCCAGTCAGCCTTTCTGAAGTTGAATCTCAGCAGATATTCTGTTCAAGCTGAAAAGCAAGAGTCATGATGGACTGGACAAAACCTCTCCATTAGTAGCAGCAGTGCAATGAAATTGAGTTTTGAAAATCAGGCTGCTACACAGTTGGCTTCTTGCTGATCCAATCCATTGTTGTGCTTAACCCAAGAAATATCAATGTTTAAATGGGAACCAAGGTGTGCTTACAAGAATGCTATACTCTGTGATGATTTTTTGGGTACCCAGGACTGTGAGTTACCTTGTTTCCCCCTGCCCCCAGGGTGAGGGGAACTTGCTTGTGGTTAGTTGAGTGTCTGCTCCCTGCACCCACCAGCCTGTTAGCCATGCAAGCACTCTCTTCTGGGCAATGCTAGCCCTTACTTTGCTATGTAGGTTAATAGCAGGTACACTCCAGTCCTTGAGTCCCTCTGAAGCATTCCTCTGTAGTGCCCAGCCCCTTATCCACTGGACACTCCCAGAAATAAATACCAGGTCTGCTCTCCCCACAGGAACAGTATATGCACCGGCTTGTATGATTCAGCTCAAGATCAGTAACTAACTTAATACTACAGCACTGAGATAAAGTGAAGTCAAGGATAAGCTTATTACCAAAGATTCAAGGGGTAGTTAAGAAGAATATTGGAAACAAATGGGTACATATAAAACAAAATCATAACATGCTCTCTAGAGGCTAAATTTAGCTAAGAGTTTAATGCCCTGTCTAAAGAAATTTATCTCACCCCAAAGTCCTCTGCAGCATTTCAAGCAAGGCTGGCTGAGATTTCATATTCATGAATGTAAACGCACTGCCTGTTTAATTCCTAGGTGCTGAATATGGGGATGTCTTCTTAGCCTTTTCAGAGAGGTTATCATAGAATATCAGGGTTAGAAGGGACCTCAGGAGGTCATCTAGTCCAACCCCCTGCTCAAAGCAGGCCCAATCCCCTTTTACTTATACTCCCCAAAGTTCATTGTCTGAACTCACAGAAAGGATAACCACCCATGGCTTATTTTTCCTGCATGCTGCTTCCCTATGGACTACACATCTCTTTTTTGATTTGGTATATACACATAGGTTTCCATTGTGTTAGCTTACAATGCTTAATTTACATCCTGACAGAGACAAGTGAATAAATGTCTGTCTGACACAAATCTGTTGTTTTATCCTCAGCTGGTGACTATACCTTGATACAGACGCGAAGAACATATTATCAGTATATATACACATAACTTCCTACCTGGTAGCTATACGTACACTGCACAATTATTTTAATGACTATTGTGACCCTGGCTTTTATTTAAAAACCCTATTGTAGCTGTTCACACAATATTCTTTGGTGAACCAGAATGTACGTACCAGAATCAGGACATTCCAGCTGGCATAAACAAGTTCTTGGTCACACAATTAAATTCACATCATATTACAAATGAAATTATGACTGGACTTGTTTTTAACTGTAAAACCCATTATCAAGGGTATGACTGATTTCTATTTTTTTAAATGTAGGTACAGTCTGTTCTAAGCAATGTTTGCAAATGAAATGGCTGAGGCAAGCTGCATAATTGGACACAAAAGGTACCATGAATGTAATGAAGAAGTGGAAGAACCCCAGAAAACTAAAAAGAAAAGGAAGGTAGATGAAGACACTTGCCAAAACCAGCACCAACGTAAGGTAATCAGTGTAATCAATAATTTGTTATATTACACATGTATGTAGGTGTAATATAACATCATAGTTATATCTATTAGCTTATTTTCAATTCATGATTGCTTCCTTCTGAAGAGGTGTTTTTGCTTTTATTCCTCCATGAATGGTGTGGCAAAAGTCAAACTCTCTGCTATTATATATTCCATATTATATATGACTCCGTACAGACCTTTTTTTACAATTACTTGTCCAGCGTGTATAATTCCTCTCTACTCTCCTGCTCCTGGTTTCTCTCAGGATGAGCCCGCAGATGAGACCTTTAAAAGTGGAGGGGGAGGAGGTATAAGAAGTTTAAGAATTTAGGAGAAAAAAAGCACTCAGCTCTCCTCCCCCCTTAAAAATACCTATCCTGTTTTCTTTTCAAGAGTCACATCCCTTTTCTCCTAAGATGTAGCATGTTCCTCGGTCCCTTCTCACCTAGCTGCTTTAGGTGGCCTGATCTGCAGGCTTAGTTTAAGAGAATTCAGGAGTAGGCTAGGTGGCTCTAGCCACGGCCTCAGCCCAGCCTGCCTCCAAAACTCATATCTCCGTATCAGCCAGTCAGTCATATCTGCATCTCTAAGCCTTTTCTCAGCATATGCAGAATACATGCTAAACTCATGGAAAGTTTGAATTCCACATTTTTCAGGGAGATTTGTAATTTTTCACATCTGTGCCAGCTGTGAAATAACACAGCTGTTCAAAAGTTACGAGTTTTTGAAGAGGGTTGAGGGTTTGTTTTGTAGAATGATATTATAGATGTAGGCAGCTGGCTGTTTGAATTGATTATTTTAATACTGCTGAGATTTTATTGTATTACTAATTTCTTGTTAGGGCACCTAGAACCTTGTATAGGCATTTTATTAGTAGTAGTAGTAGTAAGACTCAACTATAATAATAATAAAGTATGTGTTGTATATTATTAGTTGTTGATGTAACAATAAATTTTTCTTCCTGCTGCAAAAACTTGAAACCTTGAATCTCCACTTTAAAATCTTCTGCTAGAAAATACTGTTTTTAAGAAAGTTTCATAAAAAATAAACATGATCCACACCGAACAACTATATGCTTTTTAAAGAAAAGTACATCTTTGAGCAGCGTTGCATCAGTTTACATCAGTAAATTTACATCTGATGGAACATAGCACAAGGTCATATGACACAAGTCAGCCCAAAGCAATTATTGCACAATATATTAGATACCTGAGTTAAAAGTAGTGTGGTATCTACTCTGGGGAAATTATAAGCATATCAAACATGTGAGCTGAGTCTTATTTGCACCTGATTAGGGACTGAAGTGTCTAAATACCTGCTAGTTGCCAGGTAGACTTTGTTAACGGAACCCGCTGCTGGGCTATTTTGTAGCTCTTTCATTAGGGTTCATTAAAAGTGTCATTACATATTTGTCCAACCTAGTATGATAGATGAGAAACTACTGTTATGAGCCGTTGTGTTTAAGAATAGCCTTAGTAAAAATACTTGGACCTAACAAAATTGGGACCTTGTTTTAGACTTTGTTATCTGATTTAAAATGACTTCAATATGTGCACTAGCTCAATTTTATATTAGCAGATTATTAAAGACAATTTAACACAGGTTGTGCTAGTGTAATGAGAGAAGCCTTAACGGTATCTACATTTTACCACATGGCATTTTGTGTCATGACTATCAATCAGAATATATCAGAATCGCATCCACAATATGTGGTAGGGGAAATATTTTCAGTGTGTGGAATAACGCTATATATGGTGAAAAAAGGTCCCATCCTGTAAGGTGCTGATCTCTCCCTCAACTCCCACTGAAGTGAGTGGGAGTTGCGGGCACTCAGCACCTTGCAGCAGTCTCACAATGCCTCCTATATTTGGATCCATATGCTCCTTTTATTTTCTTTGTCCTGTGTGTGGCAGAGTTCTCCATACTTTCAGTAGGCATTCAAGGCATGATTGTTGCTCACCACACTTTATTCCATAGCTACTTTTCTCCTCTATATAGTGTAGTTCCACGGCCTCCCTTTCGTTTTAGCAATTGCAGCCAGGGCACCTTTCCCCTACAAGCGTATAATGTAGACTATCTCATAAAATTGCAATGGATTGTGCAATCTCCATTGCAACTGGCTGTATCGCCTATGAGGGTCCCCAAAACTTATTTTTTTGCTCCCTTCTAGCAAAGAAAGAGACACATGCAGGCTCCATAAACTGCTAAACTGAATTTTGTGTGTTGAGTTCTTCATTTCGACTCTAATAAAATGATCTCTGTGACTTTTCCGGCTGCTCGTTTTTGCTGTTTTTTCTGCAAGTGGACGGCAAACTCAACTGCCCAGAACAGATAGGATAGTATAAACTGAGTAGAAAGGTTTAAACAAGTAAACCTGCATGAAAGGGACACAGATTTAGCCTTGGTTTACATGGGCACAACTCCACTGATGGCAATGAGAGGTGTGTAGAGAGGGCAGAATACCACAGCTGAGTTAACCTAGATTGTGTGCTCTATTGGGCAGGGAAAGTTTCTTTATTGTATATTTGTCCAGAGCTAGACAGCAGAGTTCCAGACTGGGGCACCTAAGCTACTGTAACTAGTAACTAATAATAATACCATGTGGTCCAAAAGGAGAATGTTGCCTAATGACTTAGGGAAACCTAGCGATAGGAAATAGTGTTTTAAATGTTCTTGTTCTGATCACCCCAATAGCATTAAGATGCCCTTTTGTAATACAATCACCTTCATTTTTTCCACTGAACCTCTACCTTATTTACTTAGTAGGGCATGTAAATGGTTCTTTGCTTGCACTCACTTTTTGTAGGAGAAGAAATCCCGCTTGTCAGCTGGGTTGTTTGGTGAAGATTGTGAAATCAGCCATGAACAGGTATATGAGTTCCTAAAGTACGCAGCTTTGGGAAAACGTCACAATGCATCTCAACCCAGGTATAGTATATGTTTATATTCTGGATACAAGCACGTCCCATGCTACTGTATATATGCTAACCTACCTAAAGGCACATAAGTACTGTTTTTAAATATCCTCTGATTATTTTTGCAACATTGTCACCATATCAGCCATCTATTATATAGATGAGTCATAGCTAGATTTTGATTGTGTACCCATTCTGATGACCATGTACATGAGGCAGGTTATGGGGATGAATACTACCGTGAAGCTCAGAGCTCTGTCTTCCCCATGTATGTTGTTTACATGATGATGTGCATGTATGGACCAATATGTAAGATAAAGGGCTAGATTCTGTTCTTACGGAAGTCTGTGGGAGTTTTGCCAGTGACTTACATGGGAACAGAACTGGTCCTATGCTTGTTTAATTTTAAAGTATTGGTAACTGTATTGCTTTGATTTCTAATGCAGCTGGTGCCGTATTTATCACCGAAGACACCTGGCTAAGGTTGTGGTTATTGTTCTTCAGGAAGTCAGCCAGCTCTATTTCTACAGGTTCTATTTGCAATTCAGACATCTCAGAAGGGCATTTCAACATGTAAGTCCCCAAACTGTGTTCCTACCAAGTAAGATTTTTCAGCCAACAATGCCCCAGTTGTTTAACTGCTACAGTGAAATTATTCTCCTCCCAGTGGGAAGTGCACATCCCTGAATCCCAAGGGGCAATATGAGAGAATCTCTCTCCCTTCCTACCTGCTGTTAGCCCAGGACAAAGGATCAAGCTCTGATATTAGAAGCAGAGTGATTAAAGATTTGCAGTTTTTGAAGTCATAAAATGTGAAATAAAATACATCAACAGTTCCACACTAATGTATAATATTTTCTGCATCTTCAAGAGGGTGAGGATATTCTAAGTATATCTCAGTAGACTTAGGACTTGCTGTCAGCAGGTATAAATTGGCAGAACTTCACCTGCTGAGGATCTGTCCCTTAGTGTTTGCAAACAATGCTGTGTTTTATGGTAACAGTGTCTCCTGTTCCTTGAAGAGATTATTGCTGAGGCAGGATGTAGTAAAGTTCTTTTAATTTGCCCAGCTACATTTAATCCCCTTTATATGTCTTATTTATTTTAACAGTGTGCTTTGAATCAGTAAAATCTTAGGAAATTCTTCCTTAGCTGCAGCAAACATATGTTTCTAATTTAGAGCAGTTTCCTAACTTTCCAGGAACAAGGAACCATCAGTTCTGCTTCTGCCAATGAGATGCTGCACTGATTGCCTCCGGAAAGCCAAGGCTATAACATGATAATTGAGTAGCTAGAAGAGAGTCCTGTATTATTCAGCTAAATCATTGTGATGTTCCCTTGAAAATGTATTGTTCTTTATAAATGATGGGAGAAGCCCAGAAATAAGTGAATAATGAGACAGCAGTATTTCTCGGCAGTAGAGGGAAAGGGGTGGTCCATCTGGAACAGAGGTGGAAGCTTGTGACAGGAAGATAGGGTGGGATCAGGCAGCTGCAAAGCTAATTATGGTTATTTTTTTTAATAAAGGTCACTTTAGTTTTCACTGCTGCTTGTTCCTTAACTCTTCCTTCTGTAACAATTAACAGCATTTTACTTAAGAATATGGTGTGTGCAGATTGTGGATTTATGGAGCATCATGTCATGAGCAAAAACAACGAGGAGTCTTTGTAGGACTTTAGAGACTAACGGATTTCTCTAAGGTGCCACAAGGACTAACATGGCGACCCCTGAAACATGTCATGAGCAGTTTCTCAAGAAGTCAGTTAAAGTAAAAGAAGTTAGTTGCAAATCATACTCACTTAAACAGAAAAAATTGCATTGAACCACTGAGATCCCTCTGTCTCTAACTTAAATTAGTCTTGTATACTTACCCTTCTTTGACTTGAGTGGAATTACACTAGTGGCAAATCTGGCATGGGGAAAGATAAAGTGTCAGAATTTCCATAGTAGTAGGAGTACTGTTCCTTACTTGTTAATTTAATTTTGAAATATTTTACTTTTGTTTGTGCAGCAAAGTCCTTTAACATGTTTTCTTTTTTGTTTAATAACAGAGATTCAGTTTACCGCCTACTTCAGCTAATTTTATAGCTAGTGTGTGTGGAGAAGGCATAAGTATGAAACATCAGAACAGCATACAAGGTACCTCGCTTTGCGCTGTCAGTTTCAACAATTGTTTACCCATTTCAGAGGATGTTTTGAATCTGTTTGTATCCTATGCAATCAATTTTAAACTAAATATAGTTTATGCAGGATTACAAGATACAACTAATCACTCGTTTAACTCTGAAATAAATGTCTCTAGCTAATTTATATTAGTCTGTTTTGCTTATTATCAAAAGTAAATGTGAAGGAGGTTTACAACAACAAAATTGTGAAAGGGGTATTAAAGCCACAAATTTTTCTCTTATAAAGCTGTTGTAAGTATTTACACTATCATTCTAAAATGTATTTTTTAAGAGAAATATCTCTGAAATAGATTCAGGCTCATTAGGTATTCATTTCTTGACTTCTGCATTAGTCTCAGTAGTAATTCTTTGTTATGCTGGACAGTGAACTAGGTAAACTACAGTGTGTTGACAGCTGGTTTCTCATTATTTATATTCCTTGTGATCCTCACTGTAATTTTATGGATCGGTCTTGCAATGTTTGCACACTCAAAACTCCACTTTAAGTCAGTGGAAATTCTCAGTGCAAAGAATACTGAATCAGGCCCTGAACAGATGAATTAGCAAGTTTTACTTTGTAATGTATTAATAGATAAAGTTTTCTGAAATCTGGACAATAAGCTACAGTCACAGACTGGAGTTTCAAATAAGTTTTTCCTGAAGTTATGCTTCTTTATGTGACTTCAAATATAACAGTAGAAAGGCTTGTTTTAGTCTGGTGATCTGGGGCCTGGACAGGGAGTCAGGAGACCTAGGTTCAGTTCCTAATTTACAGGCTTCCTCTGTGACCTTGGGCAAGTCATTTAACCTACCCTGTGCTTCCATTCCCCTTTAAAAGGGGGCAAATACCGCCTTATTTCCCAGGGGGATTGTCTGGATAAAATCCATTCTGTCAGTATTGTGACAATGGATAAAAAATAACTTGGATAATTCAATAGACACTGTAACGAACACCTTTGTTAGAACTTGCATTTTCCTAGTGTAACATATATCCTTAGTATCACCTGTGGAGTGATCCCCAAACGGGGGTGCACAGGAAATTTGGGGGTGGCGGGGGAGAGGTGGCAGGGGCGGGGCCAGTCCCCTCAGGGGCGGGAAGGGACCACCATGCTTCCAGCCTCAGTCCTCCCCAAAACCTGTTCATCCTCCTAGTCCTGCTCTGCCCTCATTCCTTCTCTGCCCCTAGACCAGCCCCCGCCCCAGTTGCAGCTCCACTCCACCCCTTGGCTGGCTCCGCCGTCATTCCTTCTCCATCTCTAGCCCCAGCTGCACCTTCAGCACAAGTGCCGCTGCTGAGGAAGCCTTGGCTGTGCACTAATGGAGGAGCGGGGCCGACTAAAACAGTTTGAGCACCACTGACTTAGTGGAAAGATCTCTCTTTCTGCTTGTTTGAGGAGTTAATAGCAAAAATAATTTCTCACAGATGAGATGAAATTTTAAATAATTATAATACTTAGCATGTATCAAAGCAGGGCAGTATCATCTCTATGTTAGAGATGGTAAACTGATGCAGAGATAGATGAAGCAACTTGCCTAAGGTTACCTAGCAAGTCAGTGGCAGAGCCATGAATAGAACCCAGTCATCTGAGTCCAGTCCAGTCCTCTTTCCGCTGGTCAAGTCTGCCACCCCTCAAAGTGAAATGTGGTAGTGTGCATGTTAAGTACAGTAGCTTATCCACTCTTAAGAAATACTGTATGAACTTGTTGGCAGCTTTTAAAAGTGCAATTTCTTATTATAGGTTCAGCTTCTGCCTCTAATGGACATATTTCTAAGAACTCAGACCTGCAAAAAGACCCGATCATTGAGAAATACGGCGAGGAGAAGCATGGTCTGACCAGCTATATCCTAACCTTGGAAGAGATGAGAAAATACAATTATCCTTTAGAAGGTCAGGCCATATACATTTTGGTAAAAATCCCAGCCTAATACATTTAAATAAATCAATAGATCCCATTGGTTTTCACTGGGAGTTTTTGTTGCACAAGGAGTGCAGGCTCTTTAGCAAAGTCATTTGAGGCTTTCATTCTCCTCATCTATACCTGCTGAGTTACACGAGACAGATTTCTTCTTCTTGTTCTCAGATCTCTTTATTTTTCTTTCTAGGATCCTCTGGGTGTGAGAATTATGTCCACACACAATGCGAGAGACCGAGGACAGACAGCAGCCCCCTGTTTGGGCTGGATTGTGAAATGGTATAAAAAAATACTTCTTGTCTTAAAGAAGGATAGGAAATGAGTTGTACAACCTCTGCTGGCTCCATAAATAAAGCCAGCCACCATCTGCTTGTTCCAGAGTATTTCTACCAAAAAACACAGTTGTAAAGACAGCAGCTGCCCATCTGCACCAGCAATTCTTCTGTCAGTAGCATGAGGGCAGCCTCCCCAATGAGAGAGTTCTCAAAAAAAAATACAGCTTAGCCAAGATGTGCTCGGAGCATTAATGCATACAACACTCAGCTCCGCAGTGGTTCTGTACATACCATGCAGGAGGCAGGACAGGCGGATCCACTGCTGTGCAGAATGGACATGAGGAGGATCATGGGGGCTGTTGTAGCCTTTCACCCTAGAGATGAGGAAAGAGGATTCCTTCTCCTTATGCATTTCCCGAACACCAACACAGTTGTTCAGGCACTGTGCTGAGCTGAGGATTGCCCCTTCATGCACTTTGGTCCTTGAAGAAGAGCCTTGTTTTGGCATCACCTGCGCGCTTTTTAAATAGGTGGGCCCATCTCTTGCTTTAGCACTTCTTGGCAGAGCAGTTGCAAAATTCAATCAGTTGTGGTGCTCTGGGTTAAAGTATGAAGTTATTCTGTGATCAGTTCTTCCTCTTAAAGATTAACCGTGTGTTACAATTTTATGTGCACCTGCTACATTTGTAATGGGCGTCAAATATTAATCAGAACTCTCTGCACTACTAAAAACTAGTAATGGTTAATGTTCCAGGTTAGTAACATTTTTAGTGGTGATTGCAATTATTGCAATCAAAGCAGATTTTAATCTGCCGGTATTCTTAAAACAACTGATTGGCAATAAACCCAGTGCTGATTTCTGATCTGACTTTTTTCTTTTTCTTTTTGCTAGTGCCTCACTGAGAAGGGGAATGAAGTAACTCGAGTCTCACTGGTGGATGCAGAGGGTCGGTGCATCATGGATGAGCTTATAAAACCTGAAACTCAGATACTGAACTACCTCACCAGGTATCCAGCCTATTCCTCCATGCCTCTCCTGTAAAACTGAGAGCCATTCAGACTGAGTCTGATCCATGTGGCCTTTCAAGAATGTCTGATGCACTTAGCTTTCTGCACTGTTCCAAGAAAAGCCTGGATTACAGGTTAATGATTCAGCATAGGTTACTCTTTTACTGCTAGTTATAGAAGACATGGTGTAGTAAGAGTATGAAAGCGCAATCCAGGCCTGTGCTCTATAAAATGAGTAGATCATTTCACTAACTTTCAGAGGTACCAAGAGCCAAGTTGTGAGGAATTTTCATAATGAAACCAGGCAAAATTCAAGCTACATTTCAGCCCCAAAATATTAAGGTTGGGCCCAATTTCACACTTTTGCACATCTGGAAAATCCACTTCTGCTACATTCAGCAGCCTTCTTTCACCCAACAGGCCCCAAAACATTTCCTTACCAGTTTAATAAATCCCCCCGTTCTATGTCCTCCTCTCACCAGAATAATTTATACAGGAAGCCACAGTTATAATTCTGACATGGTCACATTTGTAATCTGTGTATTTTATGTGTCTTGCTTGAAATGATCTCTAGTAAATGAAGTTGCTAATATGTTGGTTTATATTTGCCATTTTTGTTTTGAAGATACTCAGGAATCACAAGGAAGATTCTTCTTCCAGTGAAAACAAAACTCCCAGAGATTCAGGACAAACTCAAGAGATTGCTTCCCCGTGATGCGGTATTAGTGGGTCACTCTTTAAATGCTGACCTTCACGCTTTACAAGTGAGCATGCTCTTACGGGGATTTCCCCCAGCCCTCTTGGACCGGTTTTGTTTGGTGCTTTTCCAAAACCAAAATAATTCTGGTTTAGAGCTTTAATCACTTATTCACCAGGCTTTTCTTAAGATGGCCTAAGGGTGTAAAAATGTAAAACATGAGTACTTCTGAAAAACACGGAAGTCAAGAAGTAAGAAAGCTGTAGAAGTCTTCAGCACCAGCCTTGGCTCTGTATCCTCCTTTCTCTTCAGTCATTGCTGGGTACACCTAATTGTGTTGTGGTAAAGACAAATCTTTCGTATGGTAAATTTAAATGACCATAATATATCATCCTACAACTGAAGAGCATAATCTGTGCCCATTTTGCCAGTTTATATTAAGTAGAGGGGGATTTCAGACCTGTCTTGTGATAATGTGTAGGGTATTTTGCTGGGCACCTATGGCCTCTTTTTATGTCTGGAATCTGGGCCAGTAGTCAGAGGGTCTGTGGGGAAACAACTGGGGAACCCAGCACCTAGGAGGATATATCTCTGCATTTGCAACCTGTTCTCCTTGTATTTCACCACATGGAATGCTGTCAATTCTTCCTTGGGAACATAAGAGGCTATCACAGGGTTAAGAACGGGCTTTTAATGGAAAGCCCATCACAGCGTTAACTGTGGAGTTACTACCACAATTCCATAATACTGATGTTCTTTACTCTCATTATTGGTGACATTCTCTCTTCTCCAGATGATACACCCCAGTGTTATTGACACCTCATTGCTTTTTGCCAGACACAAAGGTCGACGGTTCAAGCTAAAATTCTTAGCGAAAGCTGTTTTAGGGTACGTTTTTTTACTGTGTTGTCATAGTTTATGCCAATGGATAACCAGTACTGCTCTGTACTATTTTACCAATCACGATTATTACACCAGGTGCATGAGTGTTTATCTATAACTGAATATGTTTAGAAAAATCAGATTATATAATGTGCATGAAATAACATGTAATGTGAATTATAATAGTAGTACGTGATGTATGTATTCACAGTAAAGGTATATCTACATTGCACACTCCTCATGGCAATGTGCTGAGTACAGACATTACAAGCCCCCTGAGCACAGGTATAGATAGCAGTGTAGATGGTGAGTCGAATATACCGTACCCTACATGGCTCACTACACACCCAAGCAGTGCCTGCTGCTATTTTAGCAGTGTAGTGACCCACTGCCTCCCTGCTGCTGGAGCCTCTCTCTGGTGTGGAGAAAGGCTCTGGCAGAGGGGAGGCAGTGGGGAAAGACTCCACATACCCTACATGTTGCTGCCAGTGAGTGTACAGTGTAGATTTACCTTAAGAGTCCTGCCCTGAACATTAAACAGTTGACGTGGACAGAGATTACTATCTCCATGTTACAGGTAGGGAATGGTGGCAGAGAGGTTAAGTGACTTGCCTAAATCATACAGTGACTATGTAGCAGAGCTAGAATTGAATCCAGGTCTCTTAACTCCCAGTCCAGTGCCTCAACTACAAGACCATGTGTCCATTAATTCTGTTAATTGTGAGCTGCTGAATCTTACATCTAAGAGGCCAGGATACTCTCTTTCAACACTTTGGTGTGTCTAATTCACACGTGACTAGGAGACTCATTTCAGATTAGCAAGAAAGTGAATACAGCAAGCAAGGGTAATGTTTCAGAAATTGTGCTTTGACAAGTTTATTTTGAGTTTTTAAGGATATTCCATAGCATGCCAGCAAACACTCTATAGTATGTTTTGTAGACAATGTATTTTTTAGTAGTAATGGTTTAGTGAGATGAGAAGAGAGACTGCCATACTATAGGCAAATTATGAGATGGGGAAACTAGCAGAGTGTAGCTGGTTGAAGAGAAGGATAGCTAAGGGCTGTCAAAGCACTATATAGTCTAAGGCATCTATGAAATCTTTAAGCAATATTGAACATTGCAGAAATTCTTTATATATTTCAATGGCTTTTAGAACATTTCAGAAGAACACGGTTTCAAAGATAATTGAAATACAAAAGTCTTTGAGCACAGGGATAAATGTACCACCTGAAAAGAACAAGCTACGGGGCTTCTGAAAAACTACTATATCATTTAGGGTGTGAAAAGTTTGTATCTTTTTTGTATGTTTTACTTTGACATTTTAGGAAGGAAATTCAATGTGAAAATAAAGTTGGTCATGATCCAACAGAAGATGCTGAAGCTGCAATTGAATTGCTTCAATATTTTATTGACCAGGGACCCAGAAAGGTATGTAACTTTGTAGGATATTAACGTATTTTCATTAGTTTGTATTAAAAAAGAACTTAAGCTCAATATATATAGTTTGTAGTCCTCCTAAAGAGAAAAAAAGTTGATTGTTTCATTGTTTCTTTTTATTAGGATAATTGTGCACTTGGGCCCTGATTGAGGAAGATAATTATGCTTTAAGCATGCAAGCATCCTATTGACTTTAGTGGGACCATTGATGTGCTTAGAAGCAAAGCACGATAACATGTGCCTGACAAAACAGGGCTGCTATCATCATCTCTGGGAGCTGCATTCCCCACTTGTGGAGTGTACAGGGACACTATTAATCTTGGTAGAAATTGCCTGATCTTCAGGAATGCTCCAAAATATATCCTGGGTGGTTTTTTTAATTCCTCTAGTCTCTCTATTATGCTCATGTTATTGGTCTTTTCCCTGTTTTCAATATTACCCACTTTGGTTCCAGTTCTTTTTCCATGTCTTTTGCTAATTTAAGGCACTTGTACGCTTTCACAGTTGCAGGGTTATGCACAACTCCATCTCCCAAATCCTTGGCTTCCAATTCTAAATCAGAGATGACTCTATTGAGGCACACTGCTAGATTGATGCCCATGAATGCTGTGTGCTTGAAAAGTACCTTGAAAAGGAATTAGTGTGTGTTTCTCTTTCTAGGTAGTAGAACTAAATTTGGAGACGGTGCTGTCAGCCCCAAATCTGATGGAGTTGTCACAGCAAAAATCTGCATTACAGCTGCAACAGAATGGAATCCAGAAGCAGTCAAGTGAACCTCCAAGCATACCCCAACCATGGCGGTAGGACTTCCTAATGCATACAGAGCCATTTCCTTGGCATCAGTTCTTTGGGAAATCATAATACATTGTTTTGCATCAAAATGATATTTCTCTTTTCCTCTCAAAATATATTACTTGCTATTGAGTTACACCTACTCTAACTATTTTTAAAAACTAAAAGGCTTCGATTACTTCAACAGTGAATTTTATGTGATTCTCATTCTTTTAATATATTCAGGACACAAATGAGTATTTTCAGGCAGTGGAAATTGTTAGTTTTAAAAATTCTCTTCCAAGGAGAACTAGCTTTTTTTTTTTAAACAAATACTTTCTCAAAGGTTTCTAATTCAGTCTAAACTAAGTTAGTTTTAAAGATGAGTTGATATTTACCATGACTCTGTTAGTTTTTTAGATCATTTGAATGCTACTGGCCAAAAAACTCTCCTTTTGAGCAGAAAGGAACTAGCCTCTTCTGGCTTGTGTCAGAACAGTCTGAGCACTTCAAACAAACAGGTAAGTGAACTTCAGACAGATTCTTCTAAATATGTATCTAAGAAATAGAAGTTCTACACATTCTTGAGTGGGTTTTTTGCATTTAAAAAAGTTGAGTAACCTAAAATGGTAAGTGTCAGCAACAGTCTTAATGCTTCCTTGGATGAATCGGTTTTTGTCATCTTTGAAAATACATTTTGATCCTGTATTGTCCTGAAATATGCCCATTTTATGGGCAAGTAAATAGGAACTACAAATAGATGAAGTGACTTGCCCAAGGTCACCTACAGAATGAGAGGCAAAGTTGGGAATTAGAAGCTAAAAGTTCTCATTTGCAGCCCCCTGCTTTAACCACTTGACTGCACACCTTGACCATCATTACTGTGTGAATTTTTCCCCCCTGTAGATACTTAAAAGAGCTATACAAGAAGTTCCTCTGTCCTCATTCAGTGTCATTCAGTTCGCTTTGCGTTCAGAGCATGTTGCACCAAACCTTGTTGCTGAAGTTTGTGAAAAGGTAACAAAGCTATATCTTAGAATATTCTTTAAAGCTGAGCTTGGAGAGGGACCCAGCACTTTTCAGATTCTTTGTTTTGTAAAATCCCTGAATTAACTTGTATTCCTACAGATGAGAATCCAGCTAGCTGACATGCTGACTGTCTATGCAGGTCCATTTGATAAAGACTTTTGCCTGAAGTCTTTAAGGAGAGAATTTAAAAAGTGTGGTCCTATCCAATCACTTACTGTGCTCACTGAAACACACCAGGTGAATAACAGAGAGAATCCTTTTAACTATGTTAACTTGCTGACATGCAAAGTCACTGTTTAGTTTTACTAGGAGATGGGCTCAGTGGAGGGGTGGAGATGGAACAATTTAAAAATTGATTGGTCCACTCATTTGGCAGTGCAGTCAGCACCATCAAGAACTCATTGTGGAAAAGCTATTGTAAACAGCCAGTATGGTGTAACTCCACCTTGGTTGTGCTACTAGCTCAAACAGTGGTCTTTCAAAGAAACTGTCCAGGATAAGAAGCCTTATACTGGGGCAATGGAAATTTTCTCTCCTTAGCGGAGGGAAGAGTATTAAGGCCCTTAATGGCAAAACAATAGGTTGTGAGTTAAGTTAAAGCAATGAAACATCCTATTTAATGCTATGTCTTTATTGTATTACATATAGAATATAAAAGGCTTCTTAGGATATTTTCCAACAACCTGTTAAATACTTATTTGTGAAAGGAGAGGGATACTGTAATTGTAATAGAAGACTCAGCGTAATATTCTTCCTTTTAAAAGCCCCACATCTGTATCCAGTATGAAGTATTAGAAGCTGCTCAGCTTGCTGTGGAAAGTCTGAATGGAACTGATGTTGCAGGGTCCTGCATCAAGGTATTATAAGCATGTGCTAAAAGCCTGAATTATATTCAACGTAAGACATTAAAATATGGACATGAAGTACTTTTATAGCTTCTTTCATCTGAGGATCTCAAAGAACATTACCAGCATTAATGAACTAGGCCTCAACACCTGTAAAGTTTACAGAAGTAATTAAAACCATTTTACAGATGGGGAGATTTGGTTACAAAAAGGTTGTGACCTCCCCCAGATCGTACAGCAAGTCAATGTAAGAACCAGGAATCCTGGCTTCCAGTCTTATGTTCTGACTGTAAACCCCCCTTAGGGTTCAGGGTTGCTAGATGTCCTCAGTGACTGTATTAGTTAAGGTTGCCATGGCACCCTGGTCTCAATCTTGCTATGTCTAGATCTGGTCATCTATCAAGATGGTATATAGTCAGTAATTCTTTGTACTAGATTCTTATCTAATTATAAGTGATGCATTTAAGATTATCTGCCCATCATGGGGTCCACTCACTGTTAAGGATGATGCCTCCTGGCTGCTCTGGGGGATTAGCTCCTTCCAGGTGCTATGTGCTGCTTTGGTGGTCGCTCATCCTGTCTCTGCAACACTAGCTGCTCCTTCTTCATAATGTGGACCTCTGGGAAGGTCACTATGCACGTTCCCCCCTTCTGGGGTATCAAAATCTTCAGCACAAACTGTCCCAGGCAGTCTGCTCTCCACTGCCTGGTCTTTGCCACTTCCCCAGTGACTGGTAGGGGGACCTAGGCCTGCTCTCTACTCCAGATTCCAGCCCTCTCATCAGCAGCCAAGGTCTGCCCTAACCCATAGCCTTTCCATGGCTCTCCCCCCTTCTCCAGCCCAAACTCCCTCTTTCCAGGGAGTAACTGTGCACTATCCTCTATGGTGCCAAACACCCTCCCTTCTGCCAGGGTTAGACTGTATTCTACTTCTCTGCAGCCCCTGGGCTTTGTTCAGGCCCCTTCTGTTCCCATCCAGCCGAGCCTCATCTAATTAATCCCTGGCTCCTCCTCCAGGTGCAGCCTGGGGAGTTAATTGGCTCAGCTAGCCCAAAGAATGTTTAGAGAGCTGCAGCTGTGCTCATTTTCTTTAGACAAACTTGTCTGTCAGATTTCTGGGGGAAAATGTAATTTGTAAATCGAAGGTAGAATTCCTGAGACCTATAGTCCCTCAAACAGCTCAGACTGGCACGTTACACGTATTTCCATTTGATACACCCAGGTTCAGAGACCCGTCACTGTGATGATGCTAGACTGTGACATGCTGATAAAAGAGCTGGAAATGGATATTGAAAACGAAGGTGTGATTTATGTGGCGGGGCTAAAGAAAACCCTAACTGAGACAGACTTACAAGAGAAATTCAGTCATTTGAAAGACCTGCAAGCTCTTTTCTGGCCTAGGGATCTCAGAAGAGGGAAGCACAGAAATTACTGTTTCCTGAGTAAGTAAATGTAGCACACAACACCCAATAGGCCTAATTTTGCAGAAACTCCTCACTTGGGCCTCCCATTGAAGTTAGTGGAGATTATACTCCCTGTAGCTCAGAGTAAGGTGACACTATGCGTTGTCATTGGATTGTTTCTAGCCAGCTGCCTAATCCCAGTCACCCATGTAGCTACATTTTGCTTTAAACATACAAGAGTTTGTAAAAAATTAATACTACTTTAGATATTAATAGCTTCTGGATCGAGGGGAGTGCCGAAGTGCTTCACAAACTATATACCCACTCCAGCACTGAAATTCCCCAGGGGTGGAAGATGGCTGCCATGCAGGCTGCAGTCTGACAAAGTGCCATGGCTTGTTTGTCAGGAACTCTGTTTATGGTCTCATCTAAAAAGACATCCAGCCAGTAAGCTGTGTAGAATTCAGCTGACCTACCCAGGGATGGCTGAAATACTGAACAAACTCCACTGGAATTTGGACCTGTGGCTCTACAGAGTCCGATGCTTAGACTGAAGCAGAAGACGATGATCCCCTTGTGAGACTGTGCTACGACAGTGACTTTAGGCCTAGTCTCCCATATGCCCTAGCTTTGCCCTCTGGGTGCTGAGAATGCAGAGTCGCTTTCTGAACTACTACTGCTGACCTAAGGTACTTGTGATTTTTGTTTTTTTTTCTTTTAAGAGTTTCAAACCTCAGAAAGTGCCCTAGAGGCTCTTCAAGATATAAACAGGCAAGGAGCTGAAGGCAGCCAACTGCAAAGTAGAAAAGCTCTCACTACTAGCCACCTCCACAGATGGATTTGTCATATGGCCCATAACGATGGGAAGCCTATTCAGCTGGCACATCACATCCTACATGTGAAAAAAGAACAACTATCTACCTCTGTGAGTTAAATACCTTTGTCACAGTAAATTATAAGGCAAGGTAGAGTGGAATGAATACAGCTCTGGGAGCTGGGAAACCAGACTTTCCAGTCATAGGTCAGACACTGACCTATAGCTTTGGACAAAATGTTTAACTTCAGATTCCTATCTGTAGAATGGGTTTACCTTATTCTGGGGGCAGAGGAGTGGTTAAGAATGAATTAATATTTGTAAAGCAGCTTGAAGATGGAATGTGTTACATGTTTTGGGATAGAATCTGCTCAGACAAATTCAAAAGACCAGTGCAACCGGTTTCAGCAGAATACAATGCTACACAGGAATCAGAGACCTACATTTTTCAAAAGCAAAAAGACCCAATGTTAAAATAAAATATGGGGAGAAACATGAAAAGAAAGAGGTCACGTGTTAATAAAGAGTATAGATTGATGGGTATCTCCATGGTTGAGTATCTCAAAGGAAAGAACAAATAATCTTTACTGGATAAAATTGCAAATCAGTTTGCAACGGTCCTATGATTCCCCGCAGCTTCCGAGTCACCATGCTTCAACTCCAGCCTGGAGAGACCCCCTAGGACAGACAAGATAAAGTACTAACCATCTATCCGTGGCCATTCAGACCCTGGTCAGAGACTGCCAACAAAAGATTGCTAGTTTGCATGTTGTACATTCACATCCAGTAAGAACGGTAGTGAGTCCAACTGCTTTTAAGGCAGCAGTCATACTTGGATTGCTGATAAAACCTAGGACAATAGGATCTAATACTAGTACCATTCTGTTCCTATTCTACCCAGGAGCAAGACCTAAGGAAAAAGCTGAAGAAGTTAGACCACAGTATCAAAAAGCTCTATAGAAGTCTGGAGAATAATACACTTTGTGTCGTTCTTTTGCCAGGTGTGAACAGGTAATATTTACAAATAGTTTTCAGAGTGGCCAGAGAACAACATATTGCCAAGCAAGTTAAATTTCATTGTAATGCAGGAAATACTAACACTGGACGAGGAGGGTGAAGGGGAGTCTTCATAGAATCATAGCTTGTAAGGCCAGAAGGGACTATGAGGATCATCTAGTTTGACTTCCTGCATAACATGCATGCTGAATAAAATTGTATCCAGTCAACACTGCATCAGGCCTATACCTTCTAGTTGAGCCAGAGCATTGAAACTGATTGTGATATGATGGAGGCTCAGGTTAGGCCTCCATACCTCAATTTGCTAAACTGCCAAGGAAATTCTTCTCATTTCAGTTGTCACCCTTCCCTTGCCTTCCTGTCTTTGATACAGATTACTTCCCACACCCACTCCTATTTTAAATGAATGTAGTTTCAAGCACTCACATAAAGGGATACGTTGGCACTAGAGAGGCCAAGTGACCTCTGAAACTGTAGTTTTGCATTTATACATATAACAGCTACAGCCCAGGCAGCAGGTGTGTGCACTTCCTTACACAGTCCTTACTTATATGCTTCCTCTTTGACTTGAGACCACATCTAGTGAGAAGAGGAGGGTGATAAATTATTCTCCTTAACCACTATGGATAGGACAAGAAGCAACAAGCTTAAATTGCAGCAAGGAAGATTTAGGTCAGAGTAGACATTAGGAAAAACATACTAGTTAAGCACTGGAACAAATTACTTATGGAGGTTGTGGAATCTCCATCACTGGAGATTTTTAAGAACAGGTTAGACAAACTCCTGTCAGGGATGGTTCAGAAAATGTAGTCCTGCCTCAGAGAAGCATTTTATAACCAGTGTATTCTTCCTAAGCCATTGAATACCCATCAACTGGTAACGGGCCTTACTTGACTTGAAAGGCTCCATTTGTTCTCAAAGCCAGTTTGTTGGATGCTGTTAGATGATGGATTTTCAGCATTCTAAACAGGCTATGTAATTTCAAACTACTTAGAATAGTAACTTGATATTATGCATTAGAAAAATTCAGGAGCATTCAAACTTCACTTTTGTTAGCCAGAGACCTTGCCCTTGGCTATGTACTTATTTCAGTTAAATCTTCCCTCTACTCCAGAGCTAGTTCAGCAGCCTCTCTATTCCATTCAGATAGAGATTGGATCATTTTGTTCAGTTATATTCTTGGCTTTCACTCATCCAAAGGCATGAGCATTTCATGGAGATGCAGAGAACATTTAATATTTACCTTTTCTTGTATAAGAAAAAAGGGCATAAGGTGAAATTAAATGTGTCAGAGGCTTCTCTGAATGAGCTCTTGCCTGACCACGCGTGCTCTTTGCAGTCTGTGAAAGGGGGTTTGAAAGTAAAGAGATGGGTGTGCTGTCAATGAGCACCATCTTCCATACCAAACAGAGCTGTCCTTGAAGGTTATTCTCTGCCAGAGTGAGACTGGGACAAATACATACTTGGGTTTAACTTGGACTTCAGATGAATGAATTTAGATCAGGGCTGCACATAGTTGCAGCCTAAGGTACTTTTATGGCCCCCATCATGACAGTATCTAAGTGTCTGACCATCTTTATCTTCACATCACCACTGGGAGGATTGTGTTCATTTTACAGATAGAGAGGCCAAGAGACTTTCCTGAGGTCCCATAGGAACGCTAGAGGGAGCAAGGAGTTGAACCCCTCTTCTCCCAAGTTCTAGGATAGAGTCCTAAGCCCTGAATCTCCTCACTTGCCTGAGTGTCTTATGCAGCTCATGGATTGCAGTTCTGCTGGTGTTTGCTGACTCCACTGACACTTAATGCAGGGTAAAAGAGAACAGACAACAACAGTATTAAAAAGTTACTCTTGCTTCTGTTGACTCTGTCAGGATGAATCACATGGGTCCTGTTGATATTGCTGCTCTATCTCGCATAGTCTGTTGATTCTAATCAGGTTCTTAACCAGAAGCACAGATGCAATTTACTTCAGTACATCCACATTTGGTATGGCCCTATGCTCAAGTCAGGACTACGTGGGCATTAAGCTTAGTGGCTTACCCTGTCATAAATTGACTAATAATATATTGGTTGTTCATTCAGCTAAAAGGTAACAGTAAGGAGGCTGGCTTGCTCTAATGATACCTTGTTTTAGTTTAGACGCTCGGTTTATTGCATGCAGATATCCTGCATCACCTTGCTGTAACATCAGGAGTTAATTTTTCAATTGCTTATGAGCCCCTTTGCGTACTAAATAGACTGGCTTGGCTGTTCAGAGCTCCAACAAGGGATTCACTGTGCAGTGATTCTACAGCAGTTGCTATATGCAGTGTAGTGCAAATGTATTTTTTGCTAAGCTCTACATGGAAGACTGCCTTACCTAATCAGCCCCAGGGAAGCCTGAACTGGGATAAGCTGCTGTAGGCTCTCTTTTTGAATTCTCTTCTCTGTCCTTTGAACATAAGCCCTGGGTGTAGAATCATATTTGAAGGAGGTTTTATGGGTATTAGGCCTCTAAGCGTGAGATTGTAGAGAGCACCTGTGAATTAATTGCTGTATTTTCCCCTACATGTGATTTGCTGATGAAGACCTCATCTTTTTTTCCCTAATTACTCATCAGAGCTCAAGTGAAAGAGTGTAGAAAAGAGCTCTTTGTGCATGGGCCCCCCCTGAGAAACCTGCTGTAGGGTCCAGACTCGAGGTTGGATTCACTCTCCGTGTCACATTTCCCCTCATAACCCTGCACATAACAGTAGTCTCACCACTTCCAAACTGTTAGTTCCTGCTGGGTCCCATGCACAATGAAGAGGGAGGCAAGCAGTGGGCCTGAACAAGGGTGCCTGCTGCAAGGATCAGACCCATTGGCAGAACAGTCTGTGGGACATAGCTGCACCAGCAGGGACTGAATGGCAGCCTTAGACCATGACTCTCAGCGTATCCCCTGGCTCAGGAGAATGGAGCCACTGTCCAATCTTGGGAGAAGTTTCCTCTCATGCCAAGAAAAAAGGAGTATGAACCCTCCTGTGGCTTTCCCACCTAAGGGAGAAGCTAGTCCCAGATACATTTTATTGTTATAATGAATACACTATAACCTTTCTTGGGTAAATCCACCTACCTCCCTATAAGACCATAGCCTAGTTCTTCAGCCTCTTGAAGCTGGATGGTGTCACCATGATGAATAGTGATTAGCTGCGAACTTACTGCAACTGACCATTTGATCTGAAGAACAAAAGTAACAGATTTCTCTTCTTTATGTTGCAGTGTTCATGGATCATTCTCTGGCCTCGGTCTGATGGGAATAAAGGAAGAAAGCAAGAGTAGTGCCTGTTAGACTGCCAGGTTTTAGAAAAAAGTCTTAAGATTTTTTTTAATTAATTCTATATCCCAAGAACAAGAGGCTCTGCCGGTGTACTTTAACATTTAAAAATAAAAACAATTCAAAACTGTTAGTCGCAGCAACCCCTTCTTCTATTAACACTTCTAGCTTTGGTGCTTTTGGCTGGCTTGTAGCCAGCTCAGTGCTTAGGGAGCTGTGTGTGTGTGTGCAGAGACTGCTAAGACAAATCCGGTAAGCTAGGGTGGTCAATTTTTCTAGAAGCTGAATGGTCCTTATCTAGAGGGGGCTTAAGTCTGTAAAGGGCTTGTAAGGATACTTGTCAGCTGGGCTTCTTTCACTTGGCTGATCCTTGACAGACTATGCAAAATTAATGTACATCTGTCCCCCAAGAAAGCTGCTTTGAGGTTGTAGGAACTCTACACCAGTGTTGTGGAGTCTCTGGAAATTGGGCCTCAATTAACATTTCATGTAAATGTCTGTTATAGATGGTGTGTTATGCTTTTCAAGTACTTAACAGGTGAAATTCACACAGGCATAATGATGAAGTTGCACTGTGCATAAGATAGGAAACCAGGACCTCACACCTACATAAAGAGCAGCAGACTTCCTTCCCTAGACAGGAGAAGCAGCATTGTAACCTTTTCGGTTAGGCCTAGTTTCAGAGGTAGGTTTCACATCCAAGAGCAGAGGATGTTGGTGTCTTTAGCAGGATACAAATAATTTGTCTCATCCCTTGCCCGCCCCCCCCCCCATCAGGGCTTGCTTTATGTCCTCACAGGTTAACTAGTTGCTGCTAACTGTTAGTAAATCAGGACCCCCCAAAAACTAAACAAGCTCTCATTTGATAGTGAGACAGTAATGCTCCAGTTGAGAAAGAGGAACATTTTTTCCAGTAAGAGAATTAATCAGACTGAACTATCTCACAGTCCTGAGAAGAGGCATTCAATTGTAAAGCAATGATTAAGGACAGGCCAAAATAATCAGTGGAGATATTAAGAGCACACCCCACCACATCCCACTTACCATTTTCCCACAGGGATAAAGGAATTCAGATTACTCATCTGGTGAGTTACACTCTACCTCGAGCCATCCAAGGAAGTTCCCAACCAAAAAAATGAATGGAGCCATTGTCTGTGCTAAGGGGGGGGGAAAGCAAGATTCCCACTGTCCATTAAGCAGCTTAGTCCCCTTCTGGATATGCAGTGCTTTTATTGGTGGAACTCCTGTGGATCAGCTGAAAGCATTCATACCATAGAACTATAAGTGAAGATACCCTGGATGTCAGACATACAGAGAGGATTTGTTGAAGGAAAGAAAGAGCGGTGGCCTAAAGGGGAAGCAATACTGAATGTGACAAAGGTATCAAATAAACAGCAACAAGTTTAATTATGACAAAGACCGTACTGTCCTCCGTCTCTATTACAAAGCTCTCACTAATGTCAGTGGGAGATCTGCTGTGGATTGAAGGGACTATGAACTCCTGAAATACATCCCAGCCTAAGGACCATAATTGAACATGAAATGCATCCCTCCTCTCCAAATGAGTTGGAGCCCCAGGCTGCCAACACTACACATCTAGATGAACACACAGTTTTACACCAGGGCAGCGGCAGCATGAGAATCAGATGGCTGGAACTGGCTCCCTGCCTGGGATCCCATCCCCCACTCCAAGCAGACCTTGGCCCAGCTTCTCTGCTGCATCATATTTTAATACAGGAGGGGAAGACAATGCTGGGTGACCAATCTATGAACGACTGATCCAGCTCCCACTGAGATCAATAGCAAGATTCTGACTTCAACAGGAGTTGGACTGAACTCTTTGGAAGTAGAGGCCCCACTGATGGCTGGCTGTACCCAGCACACCTCCTTGCTTTGGTGTACGTCGACACTGCAGCTAGGATAGTGCTTCCTAGCACAGATAGACATATACACATTAGCTCTCCTCCAGCAGGTGCACTAAAAATAGTGTGGCCACAGTGACACGAGCAGCAGCTCAGACTAGCTGCCCGAGTACAAAGTAGCCCAACCCATTGGGTATGTACTCGGGCAGCTAGCCTGAGCCTGTTCCACTGCGGCCTCACTGCAGTTTCAGCTCTGCTCAAGCTAGCGTGCTAATGCATGGTCTTGCTACTTGCGCTGTAAAGTGCCCTCCCAGCTGCAGTGTGGACATAGCCTTTGATTTCTGCACTGCAGAGTAAAGGGCTTGTTTCCCCAGCATGCGGTTAAATGCAAGCAGTGAAGACAATGTTTAGTTGGTAAACATCCAGGATCCTGTTTGAAAAAAAGTTATGGAGATGACAAATAATGCTGGCAACAATCCTAGTTATAGTCATTAAAAAAATAATTAAAGTTTCCCCTTTTAATTGAAAATTTATGTAAAAAGGACTTCAGCTTTAAATAAGACATTTGTACAAAGCTTTAACACAAAACAGTGAACACCACGCAAAATGTGCATTATGTAAACACCAAAATGTTCTTCATTTGTTCAGTAATGCACAGAACAATGCTGCAAATTCCCTTTCCAGTGGATTGAATTTCTGTAGCTATCCCCCCCAACAAATCTTACTGGAATACAGGAAATCCAGAAGCTTTGAAACATTTACAGAGCTACAGTAGTCAAAATACATTGTAACTAAAGGATTTTAAGGGATAGTTTACAGAAATATTTTTACAGTCTCACAGGTAAATGAACGGCAGATCAGATTAGAAAAGAAAAGCACCAAAATATTTAATATACATCTGGCACAAGGTCTACAAGAAGTTGGTAATGGACAAACCAATCCCTTGCTTTTTAGAGAAAGGAAAAACCAGACTGCATTTAATGCTCCTATTTAGTAAGGGACACCGCTTAAAAACAAATAAATCACATCCAAGACAATTATAACCAAATAGAATCTTAGTTTGTTTGCTTTGTGCTTTTGACAGCACTTTCTAGAGCACATTCACTGTTTCCACTCTGGGGGACTTGCACACAGTAACAACTGGTGAGAAAAAGTGTTACTGTAAAACCACAAATATTGGCAAGGAGACTCAAAGAAGCAGAACTAATGTTATAAAAAGTTTCAAATGGGCTCTATCCCTTTAAAAAAAATAAAATAAAAAAATAAAGGAACAGAATGCACCCCAACCAATTTCAAGCATTGACATTTCAGAGCACATCTGATACGGTTACATATACAAGAGGAAGCATGGCCCTATAGACACACGACACATTAGTATTTTCCAACACTGAGAAGACTGGTGGATGGGGCATTGGGCATCTTTTAGGTAAATCCAAAAGGCAAACATGAATCCTAGGACTATTCCCAGCAGTGTAACTATGGTGGAGTGTTCTCCTCTGACAAGGTTTTTCTCTCTCCCTGCCTCCAGCTGGTTTCAAGCAGGAATGCCTCTTAAGAGAATCAAGTGCACTGACTTGTTACATAGATACTGGACAATATTAAGCCAATTGTGTTCACATATGGTTGAGTGAAAGCCACGTGAAGTTGTCCAAAGCTGAACAGATCTAGGTTAGCTTTAGTTATTTCTCTGGGGATATATAAGCTATATAAAAATGATTCCTCCTGTCACGGGCAAATTAAGACTAAGCTGGGTACAGATCCATCCAAATATTAAGTGTTACAAGAACAAACCTTGCTCTCCTCAAACTATTTTACTCTCAGCAGTCCACTTCCAGACAGTATTCCTTGATCTTGCCCTCACACACTCAGTACAGTCCCTCACGCCAGCCATCATGGATCCCAAATATCCAACCTTAGGAGTCAATCCTGCAAACTGCAGCAACTTCTCCAGGACATGAAGATGCCCAGCAACAAGCAGGATTAGGTTCTTAATCTGCTCCTGCCTCCCTTTTTTCCTTTCATTCATCATCGGATAGTTAAAATATCCTTTAAAGAGCAAGCACTCTTTTCAGATCACTGTTTACAGATACTCTAGAAACTGTAGCCTTAAAATATTAAGCACTATGCTGTAAAGTCCTCTAATGCTCATACTGTATTCCCACAAGTGTAACAGCAGCCAGCCTTGAGCTCCGCTGGAATTTCCTGCAGATCTGTCATTTCTGTCATGCATGACTTGTCCTGTTTAGTAAACCAGGGACAGCAAAACAAGTTTCACTGCTGTTTCTGCATAAATGGCAATATTCAAGTAAACATGTATTCCACAGCAGGTAACCTTCAGCTCCAAAAGTATAATTTAAGGAAAAATAAAGTTATTGCATAAACGGAGACAAAATGCTTTTCTGCCTGTGTATCTACAAATATCCACAGGGGGCTTATTTGAAGAGTGCAACTATGCAAAAAGTAGGAGCTTAAATTGTACAATCTCCAAAAACAGTTAGGCTTATATAAAACTAAAGACAGAAAGGCTGATTACCAGAGAGGAACTGCTATAAATTCCATAGATCATTTAAGGCAAGCTGTTTGCAGAACTAGTCTGTTCAAGCCTGTTGCTTCACAAATTCCCAATTTTTTATTTTTATTTTGCTTCTGCACAGATAGTGCAAGAGGTCAAATGGATCACATACTCACTAGCAGAAAAAACCCGCAACAGCTCTGAGTTTGGAAGAATGGTCTTACAGCTGCACTCGCTGCTGTGTAGCATATACGTCAGGCTTACACAGTAATTTTGCTGTGCATTTTGAATGGGAGGGAAGAAATGGCACATGAAGACAACACCCAAACGGATTAAAAGAAAGCAAGAGTTAAACTGGCATGCCACCATCTCTAACAGTTTAAGAACTTCTTAGCTTTTCTTTGAACATAAAGTTAGGCATTGATCTTGAGAGGCAGGAGAGAATGGATACAGTTACTGAAGCTGAACTGGTCCAAACAAATGGAAGGTAGAAAACTTGATTAAAATGCTACAGTTACAGCCTAACATGGAAGGAGGGCAATGAAACATACAAACATTTCTCATGGTACTTACTGCATTGGGTGGGTTCTTAATACATTCTAAAACAAAATTGAATAGGTCACCCTGTTCACTCATAAGGAATGGCTTTTTGATCTCCAAGGGAAGGTCTGTTTGTTACTGATACACTCTAGCTCAAATGTGTGTGTGTAGGGGGTAAAGACCGGGACCCCCAACACCACAGGAGTGACTTTGTATTTCTCCTACATTGTAGGATAGCTAACATCCTGAATGACCTAAACTTGTTCAGCAGTTTGACATGGTTCTGGGTTTTTTAGATACATTGGAATGGTCCACTATAAGATTCAATGAGGCTGCACGCACATTATTAGCAGTACTTTGAAGACTGCTGTGAATTTAAGGAGACAGATAATATAATGAAGTAGATTAGTTATCCAGATATAAAATCCTGGAAGGAAAGAATGGTGACACTTAACCACTGAGTAAATCTAAGAACAGATCAACAACCAGGTATTATATGGTGAATGAATTAAAGCCTTCTGTCTTACAGTGTGATGTGTTTTATTGCAGTTATAGAGTGAAATTTGAATTTCTGGATTCATATTGTCAGTAATTTGGAGAGATTACTACATACATGCATGTGTGCGCCTGACTACAACAAAATTAAGCAGACACCTAACTTGAAACATATACCGCAATTTAGAGATCATATTCTTCAGTATGTGTGTGTGTGTTTGGTCTTTTAATGAAATACTAAACTGAAGAATTTTTTTAAGACACTTTAGGTAGTGTCTGAGATTCATTTTTAAACATGAAGGGCTAAATTCCGCCCTCAGACATGCACCCCTTTCCATGAAACTCATCCCAAGAGTAGAGTCTGGTACCCAATTAATTAAGGCTGGCTGACATCGTGCTGTCCAACACACAGCTGCAAGACCTGGAAATTTACAAGGTATGCCAGGAATGAGAAGGATATGATTTCAGCTGCCAACCATGATATCAGAGCTGAAGTGACTTTAATCACCAGAGACTAGGGATGGAGTTTCCTTGTTCAACACTGTCTCATAATTGTTTATAAACTAAGAGGCTAGTTTTATTTATACTATATAAATAAAATGAAAGGGATATTCATACTGAGACTCTCTCATGTCAATACTAAGGACTATTCTCTTGGTGTTATATCCATTTCCCAGAACATGTGTGATAAGCTGAGTTATTGTTTCTAGTTTTATTTTCCTATGGTTTGTGTAGTAGAATTGCACAATATTAAAGCTGTAATTTTCCATTTGGAATAGCACCTGAAGCCAATGGACTCACATATTCAACATTAGTCTCATTTAATGTATTCTCAGTCATGTTTATGACTACCATCCAATGTGCGTGATCCTGCAAAGGATCCTTTATTTGCGAGACTAGTCCCATTTGACCTCAATAGCGGTACTCACACAAATAAGGAATTTGCAGGCTGGAGCTCCAATTAACCTGGGATACTAAATTTTAAAAAAGTGTTGTGAGCCACAATACTACGTAGCTGTCTAACACTCAGTGTTTTCATGAGTCACACTCTTTAGGTGTAGAAAGGAAGATAATAAAATGACATGAAGCTTGGATATCAGACCATTTTCCCAGTAGATTATAAACTGTTGCAATGCATAGCTACAGCTACTTACCCCAAGCTGTAACAGTTTCACTACATCGAGTTTTAGCTATAGTTCTTTAAAAATCAGCACCACAAAAAAAATTCTAATGGTTTCAAGAATCTCATCAGCATCATGCTCATTTATAATCCCTTGATCTACACTTTAAAGATTTTATATATATGAAAAACGTGAATATATTCAGCCTATTCGTGGAAGTTCACAGTTCAACCATTAAATAAGGACTTCTCAGAGGCTCCAGGATTAATAAAGGTTTCCCAGAAACATGTACAAAACTCCAAGCCCATGATCAATATAGTGAGCATTAAAAAGCAAGCTATATTTGATGTTTAGGATCATCAAAATATCAGGCAATCCAGAATAAGTACTGTCACTGTCTGTCACTCACATTGTTGTAAAAAGTTGCACAACTCAAGCAAAGAACAGATTGTTAGACTTTGTAGTCCCTGGTTTGCATCGATTTTAAAATCACAAACTTGACTTTTCGCATTGTTTCTCTTTTGTAATCCAAAAGTGACATTTAGTATAGAACAAAAAGAAATGGCTTTTTTTCAAGACAGATTTGGCTAGCATTATAAGTGTTTGGTATCCAATAGGCTGGAATGATTCCTGGTAGAGTAAATAACTATAGAACAGGGCTCTCCTTCTGTTACAACAGCATGGCACTAAGCCACCCAGGTTTGCATTTTTTTCAGTCGGAATTTCCTCTCTTTCACACAACTACCGCCACCATCCTGTCTTGGCAAACCACCCTGCATTACACCTAATGGCTAACGCTTTGCGCTGTAGAAGTTTCCTCTGTACCCCAATCTCTATTCAGATCAGACCTTAAAACACACACTCTTCAGTTTCTAGGCCATAATCCTTTGTAGCCATTACAATCTATTAAGTAATGACTGTCACAATTTAGTACTTACATGCATGCAATAAGTATACATTGAGCAACCATTTTCCAAACTTTGGGCATTTTAAGTTCTTTTTAGGAAGAAGTAAAATGATTTAACAAAAAAAATACAGGATACTAGCTCATTAACAGAATACACGTGTAGCCTTAAAGTTATAAATAAAGAGCCTCTCCATTTATGCTCAGGCCAAATCTACACTTAAAGGTTTTGCTGGCATAGAAATGTTGGTTTGAGGTGTGATTTCTCACATCACCACCCCCAACCATAGCTGTGTGTTACCAAAGGGCCTAGTATAGGTAACAGCTTTACTGTCAAAAAAAAAAAAAAAAAAAAAAAGTACTCTTGCTTAATTTGCTTACCGAACCAGAATGCTTATACCAGCAAGAGCACCTGTTTACTGGTATAACTGTGTACACTAAGACAATTTTGCCAATATACAGACAAAATGTACACAAAGCTTCAGCATATATTTAATAACCAGGAACCAAGTCCTAAATTTCGTGTTTCTCCTGCAACTTGACAACCTCTGTTAGGCTTGAAATGGGAGCAACATTCGTTTTCTGTAATTTTTACACATCCCTAATGCACACAGAACACTGACCTCTCATCATGGTAAGAAGATGTAATTTGAGCACATCTTCTTAAACCGATACATACTTTAGTTTAATTACACAAGCATTGTTAATGATGCACGATCTCAAAACTGAGCTCTTGCCACTGGATTTGCTAGCATGCAGTGACCATTGTGAGAGTCCGTGGGTGCACCTGCCTGGGCACTGGGATGCAAGGTAGCAATCGACAGCACAAGAACCATCGGACAACAGGAACTAATTGCTCACCAGTTTCATTTTTAAACTTTAAGCCATTTTATGATCCTGAATTACAACTTTGAAAATAAAGTTGTATAATAGAAATGTATCAAATATACGGAGCCAATGCTTAGCTTAATAGAAAGCCTCAGCCGTTATCCCTTTTACCAAGAAGTATAAAAAAGCTGATATACTAAAATTTAGAAAGGTAGCATCAATAACCAAAAAAATTCAACCAGTGTTAATAAAACTCCCTTTTTAGGTCACAACAGGCAAATAATCCCAGAACAGATAATTTTAAAACAATAAATTGAGTCCTATTTAAACATTATTAAATCAGCCTAAAAATGAACGGTCTACAGTGTTGTCATTAAGAACACATTGAAGCACTCACTTTTCCATTGGGTGCCAATGTTGTTGCTGCCCCAGAAAATTTGGAGGGATGTAACTATGCTTTAGCAATTAAGTTAAAAAATTGTCTGGTCAACATTAATGCAAGAGATCCCTACACAAGTGTACTGCACTTGCCAGACAAGTAAGTTGATAATACAAATCAAGTGTAAATTAAAGCAGATTTACATACCCCAGTTTCCCTCGAAAGCAGCTTTTTTGCTCCTGTTAATGTTTACCAGCCATAAGAAGCAGAACCTTTGGCTCCAAAGTATTTTCACATAGTCATAAAAATATGAATGACTTCTTCAGCAGAAAGGAAAATTCATCAAGGAAGTCTACTTCCAGTAAAACTGAGGTAGCACTGCTCTTTTGCATGTGATGCTTAAGTAATTTAGATACAAAGTGTTAACTACAATTCAGTTGACTGACAGGTACAGTATGTTTTCATAAATAAAATCCAACATTTAGTTCAATACTCCAAAAAAAGAATGACCTGAACTCATGTTTTTTGACAGTTAGCTAAAAAGGGGATTGAGACATATTACAAAAAGCAGTCACTTATATTGTTTTTAGAGCCTTATTATCTGGGAATTAATGCATTTGTAGTTAGCAGTTAACACTGCTATTCATATTGGTATAAAACCTTAAAATTAATATAACCTAAAATTTCAACAATGTAAACAGCACTACACACAGTACAGACCTGCCCTGATAGATATGGGATACAAAACTCGAATCTGGCACTGTATAATTTAGCAATGTTAATTTAAACCTAACAAAAAGATCTACATTGTGCAAGAAATGTCAGACTTAATACTAATCTGAAATCTTTTTTTAAAAAAAACAACAAACAACTGTTTTTAACTTGTAGTCAGGGTCAAATATTTCAGGGCAAGAGTTAAAGGTAACCAAAATTAAGAAAGTGCCTAAACCATGATACAGCATTTTAAAGCCCTTTCAAATACAAGGCAGAGAAAGGTGTAAAGTAGAAAAATCTGGAGCCTCAGTAATTTCCAGAAAGGTCCAGAGTTTACATTTAATGAAGGGCAACAGGTTATTTCCATCACTGCTGCTTAAATGCTGTTAAGTCTGTTCTTCTATACCCGGACCCTCTGTGTCTGAACATGTAATATATTTGGTTTCCTCTTCTTTTTTCCTTCGTTCCATTTCCCATTCCACAAAGGTATCAAAGAGACTAGGCCAGGCCTCATCTTCACTGTAGTTGCTGAGGTCTGGTCCAATCACCTGAGTAAAATTTAGAAACATGTTCCATGTGTCCCGGGAGATTCCCTTGATTCCTGAGGGGTTCTCAATTAGGAAGTTTAACCACTGGTCCAATATAGGGGGATTATTTTGGGTGAAGACTAACTTCCAAAGGGCAATGGCTATTTCCCGATGAAGAGACCTCTGTCCTTCCTCAGAGTCCAGGCCAAACTGAAAGGTGAAACGATAGAGATCCTTGAATTTATCTTCTTGTTTGGCTTCATTTAAGAGGCTGGGGAACCTAGAACAAATGCCATCAATGCTGTCTGCATTTATTGCTTTGCAGCCCTCAAAGAACTCCTTCCTATTAGCAAAAGAAAAACCATCTGTTAGTACCTTCACACAGGCAGACTATAAAACCCTATCTGCATATAGCTAGTTAGAGCCAAAAATGGACCTCCTTTGATAAGACCAGTAAGGCGAAGTACTGCAAAAATCAGCACACCCTCACCTTTCATCTGAAGTATTTACATGTCAGCAGCGAGAGCTGCTAAGTAGCCTGTTCAGGATGAAATCTGAATTTTAAAAGTTTGTAATTACTTTTGAATCCAAGTTTGCAGCACTGTTAATGGCACCCCAGGAGTGTAATTTAACATTTGAAAGGGATTATTGTGTGCAGCCTTCACTACTGCCTGAACGGGCAATGCTTTGTGTTCTTATCATCTTTACTTTTAAGTGACTTTAACACTGGAGTGATGCCAGATTGGCAGGCTTGAAGGCTCCCTCTTTTTTTCCCCCGCAAAGCATAGTACAGGCAACATCAATGCAAGCTACCCTGGGTGCCTGTCCTAAATAATGCTTTGGGGACACCACTCTCAAGGGGCAACTTCAAATGCAGTGATCCTTCAGTATTTTGTCCCTCTGTCAAGACTGCAAAATGAGGGTTCTGGCTGTGCTAGTCCATGATCAGGCACCTGCTCACTGGGCACTGAACAGAGATCACCAACTCAATTTACATAGGCTACTGAACAGTTGTATACAAATGGTCTTTAGTTCCTACAATCTAGGGACATTTTTAACCTGACAATCTACAGGTAGAAAGCTCTGTTCTACTACTAGCTCTATAACTCATCCAATTCCCATGGTTAGGTTTCATACGATAATGAGCAGATTGTGAACTTTTCTTTGTGGGCAGGGAAAAGACAGCAATGAGATCTTGGATTTCTCTGTTTAGAGAAAAAATAGAAATCGTACTTTAAGAAAATCTACACAATGCAAGCCAGACTGTCTGAAACCTACTGCTACATATGGTAGCTATTCTGCTGGTGAAAGGATGTCACTCTGACAGTCTGCAGCAGGAGCAGCATTATATTGGCGCTGAATGGAGCCAGCCTAATAGTTGTGCAGTACCATGCACAAGACTTGATATACCAACTCCTTTATTTCCCAGCGGACATGGCTAGCAGTCATGAAGCAACCACACAAAAACAGAAAAGTTATTGGGCACTGTAATTTCCTAGGACAAAGTGCAATAATCCCGGAGACTCCTGTTGGTAGTGTAGTACTGGAAAGCCCAACCTCCAGCATCTAATGTGAGGCTACCCATTAGTGTGCTATGCAATTAGTTTTACTTAAATCTTTTGAAATTATGAGCACTAGCTATTTGATTAAAGCTACTACATATCTAAATATTCGGAAGAGAAGATCTGTCTTCACTGACTGGGCATTGAAAAACTCAGGATTTTGGTTGGTTTGTTTTTTGTTAAGTATACTTGTGGGGAAATTCTGCACCACTGCGTCGGCACAGAATTCACATCATCCGCAGATTTCTTTGCTTCCCCGCAGAAAAATGACTTTTTCCCTAAGCAAAGGAAAGCTGCAAGAGCAGTCATGTGCCCGCCCACCCCCCCCCCGCGCAAGCAGCGCTGGTGCATGGTTTTCATCAAAGGGTGGAGGGAGCGGGGGATGCCCTAGCCTGTGCCGGTCAGACCCATCCCATGTCCACCCAACCCCCATGCATCCAGACTCCTTATAACCAGACCCCACCCCCACACCTAGACCCCTCCCCACTGAGCCTCACCCCCTTCATTCCCAGAATCCCACACACACACCCAAAATGCCCTTGCCAAGCTCCCCCAGCCCCACCTGGGGCTGGAGACGCCCCAGCTTGTGGCTCCTACCCTGCACTGGACTCACCTGCTGCTCCTGGCTGGGCTGAGGAGTGTGGGGAAAAGCACACTTCCCCTGCATAGAGTGGCCAGGGCCGGGTCAGACCCACCCCCAGAAATCTTTCCTGGCTCTGCACCCTGCCCCCATTGCTCTTAAGGCATGGGGGGAGAGGTCGCCCATCAGCCCAACCCCACGCATCCAGACTCCCCCACACCCAGACCCCCCTGCTGAGCTCCCCCATTTCAGAGACTGCAGAGAGGCATGGCCCCAGGGTGTTGCTGGGGCAAGCCTGGCCCTTGCACTGCATCAGGTTTGGATGCAGCCTCACTGCAGAGTCTGTTTCCGGGGGGAAGGAGGGAGGAAACTGCAGGGTGATCTTCCACCTCTGCGCAGCCAGCCTCCACATTTTACTGACAAATAAAATTTGCAGAATTTTAAAATATTGTGCACAGAAATTTTTTGTTGGTGCAGAATTCCCTCAGGAGTATAAGTAGGAGTTTGCACCAGTGTCCTTGAGGGAAGTTACCCTTCTCCTCAATACTGTGAAATGTGCTAAAAGGCAACTGGTTGCCACCCTCCACCTCAGAGAAAGCTACATTTCAGTGGTGCTGTAAATATATAGTGTTTAAAAGCATTGCTGCTGAAAAGCGTGAAAGACACTATACAAAAATGTAAAAACATTTTGGCCTCGAGTTCCTAGAATGCACAAATGCCACGTACAACACTGGCAGCCTGGTAACCTTGTACAGGAGATGAATTTACTTAGTGTGCTGTTTTATCAGAATGGTAATGGAAAGTAATTAAGTGCAATGGATTACACAGATGTTAGTAGCTAACTTTGTTACATTTCTCTTATTTGCATTAAAGTAGAAATCAGTTTCAGCAGGATCTAACATTACTATTGAGTTGGTACTCAAGAGGATAAGACAGTGTGATATGTCAATGTTATACTGAAGTTTAGAGATTTCTAATACACTTTTCACCATAGGCAGTATAATTTCTGAAGTGTGCCTTCAAGCACAGAAGACTGAGGTGTTGCAGAAAATGAATGGCGTTTCCTTTCATAACTAATTTTTTTTTGCTTAAGTTCCATCAAATTATATGAAAAAGAAATAAGCATGCAAACTTAACAGGGCTTCTCACCAGCATATAGAAGATAAACATATTTGAACATATAAAATATTTACAAGTGCTGTAGGAACTAACCTTGTAAATTTGCACATGGTAGCTGCCTGGAATTTCCAAGCCAAGACTAGCACTTTAAATTCAGTGGGGTCAACACAGAGGTCATTACAAAAACGTTCCATGCCTTCTTCTAGTATGGCATCTTCTCGTTCATCCTTGTATCTCCTAAATAATTCCCCAATCCTTTGAACTGAAGATTCCTCTGTGCCGGAAACAGGCTCTTTCTTTGCATCCCCAGAGAAAGCTGGAGGCTGACTAGAATCTAAAGCAGTATCTGTTTTCTTTGTCCCATTGACAAGTATGTCACCAGAGGATTTCGCACATACCGAGGTATGTTCTTCTTTGTGAACTGCACTTCTTTTGCCATGAGACTTGCTGCTAGATTCTCTATCTCCATTTTTGCTGCCAAGGGTGGAAGAAGGATTCTTGCACTTAGTGACACACTGGCCCATGTTGTTGCAAGCCCAGCTTTTAGAGCAGTCCCCTTCTGATCAGACGCCCTCTCAGCTGCTGTTCAATGAACTTCAACATGCCATCAGCGGGAGTCGACTAACCTGGAAATAAGGTTTAAAATCAAATCACTGTTTCCCCACGGAGACCATATTAAGTAGTTAAGTAACATTCACAGAAGAATAAACAAGAGACTAACTTCAGGAGTTTAAGCTTTGCTTATTGAAGAGGAATAATGTACAGAAAGTTAGTGTATGCCATAAATACAGGCAATTTCAACTAAGGTCCGTGCTTTACCTAGAAATCAATGCAGCTCACTCAGCAGCTGCAGTATACTAACGGGTCCTAATAAAGGAAATTCCTAAAATTCTTACTGTAACATAGGTTACAAAGAGGTTGATTCATGTGCAGAATTCATCAAGACAGACTACTCCAACCCAGAAATATTTTAGAGGAAATCATTTAAAAAACCATGATACATTTAACATATAGAATACACGACTGTGAAACAAAGCAACCTAAGCCAAGGACACTACGTTCTGTCGGAAACCCCAGCATTAACTTTGGCTTTTTGTTGGCTTTGGTCAGTTTCTGACCAACATCTGAAATCTAATTTTTTGTTGTCGTGTATGTATGCATGCTGCATGTTTACAGAGGGGGAAGGTGGTTAAAAGGGGACACGCATCTTTCCTGGAAGAGTATAATACATATTTAATAGAAGGGCTATTCATGGCTTCAAGTACCTATCCCAGTCCTTTGGGAGAGAAGGAGTATGAGGGACTGCAGGGGGATTTTCCAATGAAAGTTTCACACATACACTAAGGAGTTAATACTCCCAATTTTAGTTTATAAATTTAAACCAAAAACCATAATTTCTTTCGTAGCCATTTCATTCTAATCAAATTATGAAAGTTATAACTTTTTACAGCGCGTATTTTACCCATGCAAAAAGATTCAGATTCAAACTGAGGCCATGTCTACATCTAAAATTTTGCAGCGCTGGTTGTTACAGCTGTATTAGTACAGCTGTATAGGGCCAGCGCTGCAGAGTGGCCACACTTACAGCAACCAGCGCTGCAAGTGGTGTTAGATGTGGCCACACTGCAGCGCTGTTGGGCGGCTTCGAGGGGTTTTGGGGAAGGCGAGAGCAAACCGGGGAAGGAGACCAGCTTCGCCGCGGTTTGCTCTCGCGTTCCGCGAACCACCCTGCAAACCGCAGGGAAGGAGACCTGCTTGCTCGGGTTCGGGGAACGCGAGAGCAAACCGGGGAAGGAGACCAGCTTCGCCGCGGTTTGCTCTCGCGTTCCCCGAACTCCCCTGCAAACCGCAGGGAAGGAGACCTGCTTGTTCGGGGAACGCGAGAGCAAACCGCGGCGAAGCTGGTCTCCTTTCCCGGTTTGCTCTCGCGTTCCCCGAACCACCCTGCAAACCGCAGGGAAGGAGACCTGCTTGCTCGGGGGTTCGGCGAACGCGAGAGCAAACCGGGGAAGGAGACCAGCTTCGCCGCGGTTTGCTCTCGCGTTCCCCGAACAAGCAGGTCTCCTTCCCTGCGGTTTGCAGGGTGGTTCGCGGAACGTGAGAGCAAACCGCGGCGAAGCTGGTCTCCTTTCCCGGTTTGCTCTCGCCTTCCCGGAACCACCCAGCAAACCTCAGGGAAGGAGACCTGCTTGCTCGGGGTTCGCGGAACGCGAGAGCAAACCGCGGCGAAGCTGGTCTCCTTCCCCGGTTTGCTCTCGCCTTCCCGGAACCACCCAGCAAACCTCAGGGAAGGAGACCTGCTTGCTCGGGGTTCGGGGAACGCGAGAGCAAGCCGGGGAAGGAGACCAGCTTGATTACCAGAGGCTTCCTCAGGTATGCTGGGATACCTGCTTATTCCACGGAGGTCAAGAAAAGCGCTGGTAAGTGACTATACTTGATTACCAGCGCTGGATCACCAGCGCTGGATCCTCTACACCCGAGACAAAACGGGAGTACGGCCAGCGCTGCAAACAGGGAGTTGCAGCGCTGGTGGTGCCCTGCAGATGTGTACACCTCCTAAGTTGCAGCGCTGTAACTCCCTCACCAGCGCTGCAACTTTCTGATGTAGACAAGCCCTAAAAGAAATCCAATGACAACTATCATGCCAAGGGGCAGCAGTTTTAGGGCTTAAACATTTAGGAAAATCAGAGTAACTCAAAGTACAGAATTGTATATGTTATTTCTCCTCCTCCAGTCCACCAGTCATAACTATTGGCTTGTATCTTGCCTCTGTCAATTAAGCAACAGCCTCCAATGAGAAACTGGACTTTTAGTGCCTTTTCATTACAGCTTCCCTGTTACTTTACTTCCACAACATGGAACCAGTGAGAGATGAGAAAAGGAAGAGTAAGTAACCAGGATAAAATATAAAAAAGGCAAATAGAGAAAGAAGCGTTATTCCTTCCTGCCCTTTGTTCAGGCTGTAAGTGCTTCAGGACTTGGATCTGGAATTGTAAGGCAATTGCCAGTTACCACTAACAGATTGCTTCAAAAACTCAGGGTATGTTTACCCTGCAATCAGAGGTGTGACTGCAGCACATTAGTTACTGGAGCTAGCTTGTGTCTAGCTAGCACTGGTACCAACAGCAGTGGTGCACAAACAGCAGTGCTTGCTAGCCACCCAAATACGTACCCAGCGTATCAGGCAGGCTTGCACAGCCTGTACAGAAGCCTGTGCTGCTGCAGCTTCGTTGTTCTAGGTACCAGCACTAACTAGATTAAAGCTAGCTGGGGTATGTCTACATGTGCTGCAATCAATCACACACATCCTGTCCCCCCAGTGCAATAGAGACATACCCTTAGAATAGATCCTCTTCCTCTAGAGGAGTCTTTAATAGGGAATGACTATAAACTCCAGAAAACTAATTCAACAGAAAAGGTCATTTTGAGTCCTCAGATAAGCAACAGCAATTTAATCAATATATTTTCTCTCATCCCACAAGCAATAAATTCATATATGTTTATCTTGCTTTGACCATTTGTTCCGATGGTGGTTGGTAAGGCTGTTAATTTCACAGTTCACACAATAACTGTAACTCACCCATTACGGCTCTTTTTCCCCCTCTAAAAACAATTTTTTCCCCTCATTATCCCATTCAGTTTGCTAGACTGTAGAGATGGAAGAGACTTCTTAGATACCGGACATGACAAGGAGCAGGCATCCTGTAGTTTCCAACATTCCAAATCCTTGACATCTTTTAGGTAATCTGCATCGTTTACATACCGTTTGTATATGGGGGCAAGTATCCATTTAATGTTTGTAAAGACTAGCTCTGATTTAATAATGCTATCTATATTAGTTCATATTTTTAAGGGTTCGCTTAGTCATTTTTATTTTTCCCCCATTATTATAAAGGGCAGCTTGTTTAAAAAGCCAAATGCTACTTGACATTACTGTTATAGATCTTTGACAATTAAATACACAATCTGTCTGGTTCCATTGCTCCCATCTGCCTGCAGGTCCACTTTGCCACTTTCCCCAGCAGTTTGCATCAGAGTAATTTCACTCTACTGAAAGTCAATCAATTTTGAATGGAACACTACTATATTGAATGCAAATTCCAGGATAGCAACTCCCTCCCGGATTTACTTAAATTGATCGGCGTCTGAATCCCAATTGACTTGTGAATGGATGGCTAACAGCTCTATCACTTTCCAGAAGTATTATACAGTACTTAAGTAACTGAATAATGTAGCTACCACAGATTGTGCTTTTGGTTTTAAGTAAAGCATGCAAGAGAAACTGAGGAAAATAAAAATCTAGCGTTACAGCAAATATTTTTTAGAACAGTAGGCTTTTGGCAGGGTATAAACCATCATGCATATGGATGTAAGACAACCTCTAGCTGTTGGGGGTTAGGAACATTTTGCCTCTGGGCAGGATATCCCATAACTGCCTACTAGTGCAGGTAGTGGCCCAAGCCAGAGGCAAGATACTGGATGGGTCACTACATGGGTCACTGATCTGATCCAATATGGCAATTCTTATGTTCCTATGTATCTAGAAAGAAGAGATGAAAGTTCACATTGCATGATTGTGATTTACATAATAAAGCTGTACGTGTGATTTTTGTTCTCCTGCTTCCTAAGTAATGATTGGTTTCACCACAGAAAAAGATTTGATATTTTTAAGTCTGGTCATGCCATTTTTTACAATACAACAATGTTGATCTCATTATTACTCTTCCTAATGAAAGTGATTATATTACATAGCATGAAGGTCTCAGTCAGTTAATGTTATCAACAGACGCTGTAGGTGAGAAGATCTTATCGTCATGGTAGTTTCAGAAAATGCTGTCGGAAGTTAGTTTTAGGTTAACCTATATTGTGCAAATTAACCAAGTCTATTGTTTCAAATAAGTGCTTACCCACGCACCTCTCCTCTTCAGAAAGGATTTTCCTCTATTCCAATCCATCTGTCTTTTATTATGAGACTAGCTGTCTGTTAGCAGTGCTTTACTAATAATAGCACAACACCCACACCAGCAGAGCCCAGACAGTGTCAGCTATTTGTCCGGTAGTGGAACATCTCCCTTCCCTCTACTGAGTAGCTGTTCCAAAACATAATCCTACCTACAGACATCAGAAGAGATTTAAAGTACCACTGTTGTAATTCCTCACTTCTCTTGTAGTATAGGAAACCTGAGGCAACGTTCCAATTCTTTTGAAGTACTCTTGCTCCAAAAATAGCAAAACCAGCTTTAAAAAAAAAAAAAAAAGCATCCAGCTACCTCCACAATCAATTTCTCCACATATCTTGTTCTGCAACTTTCTGGTTGTTTTCCAGGGTTGCTTCAGTGTGGGAATGCTGTTCTCACACTGCTGGATCCACTCCACTTGCTTGCTAGTCTTTTTTGCTTCCCATTCCACTCGTGTTTCAGAAGTGCGAGATGCACCAGAATGGGATGGAGAAAAGAAAAATTGTGCACTTGGGAAATAATATTTCTTATTGGGAGAGATGGGGCAGAAGAGATCCAATCGCAGCGTCAGGAGCTATGGTGAGAGTTCAGACTTTAGTGGGGATCAGAAGAAAATTGCTTCTGATTATAAAATGAGCATAGGAAATAAGCAACATGATCTCAAAGTGATTTAGCTCATCTAGTATGACCAAGCAAGCACAAATGAAACTTGAGGAGATGATTCTGTTAGAATGTTAATATGAATGGGTACATAAAAGGCAGAGTAAAAAAATATACACTAAACATATTTATAAATGAGTTGCAATTTGATAAAAACATCAGGACAAGTAAATAATGATAAAAAACTAGAGGAAAAAGTTGTAGGTACCACTAGTGATAGACTACTGCTACTAGAGAATAAAATCTGGGACCAAAATCTGAGGAAATCAAAGCCACAGAATACTGTATGCCTGAAGGGTTTTGACTACTCAGCCAGCTGTTGAGCAATAATTTACAGCTAAGTATGAATCATCCAGAGATGTCTATGTTACGTGGAAGACAGGCTCATGAACCAGAAAGTGGAGAATCCAGAGCACCATTGTGAATCTACTTTTTCCAACCAGAAGGAAGCAACTGAGAACCCAGCAGCTGGTAGTCACTACTCATAAGTAAAAGCCCACCACTAAGAATAAGATTTGCAGACCTCAATATTACCCATGAAATAAAATTAAAGAGGTAGAAACCATTAGGAAGATCTTATTAATACAGCCATTAATTTTAAACAGTGGGTAAGAAATTAACTGGGGGAAAAAGTGGGTAAGAAAGTAACTGAAGGGAATAAAACTGATGAACTGACTCCTTCATAGAAATTATTTTTGAAGTCAAAGAAATGGGAACATTCCATAAGAAGGGCAAAAAGCCAGCAAGTTTCGGGGTTTGTTAGGCAATGCTTTAAGTTTAACTGCAACCACTAATATAATGGAACCAAGAGTGAGACAAGAATCCATTAACACCTGAAGAATAATGAAGTCCTGAGCAACAAATAGCATACAGTTTATAGAAGAAAAATAGCACCAGAATTTTTAAAATTCAAATTTTAAAACTTACAAAATTCAAAGGAGAGCAATAGGACAGGCAGGAGGTGTCGGGGGAAACCCAAAACAGATCTCCCTTTGTTGCATGAAAGAAACAAAAAGTTTAGGGATTCCCACTACAAATGGAAGTTCAGCCACACTAATTGTTATACCCCTTTCCATCGTAACCCAGGGAGTATACTCCATGGTGACAGCATGGCTGAAGTTCTGCAGGATTTCCTCACTGTCTCAGCATCTCCCAGCAAATCCATAAAGTTTCCAACAGAAATTAATCCAGACTCCTACAGAATCCTGGATGTATGGCATGACAATATAGTATCCAGAGGGGCAGAGGCTGAGGAGAAACTACTGGGCGTAGCCTGGATGTTCCAGCTCTGTTCAGAGGCTCCAGAATGCATACAATTTCTTAAGATACATGTAAGATGGTATTACCTCTTCAGGCTCTTTCACTTTTCCTCCTATTCCTTCAAGGTTTCCACCTTGGAAACTTTACAGATGTCAACTCTAGTTATCTTACTCAGAGAAGAATGATCAGGCTGCTCTAATAGCAGTTTTACCTTCTCAAATGTCTATTAAGGGTCACAAAGTTTAATACTTACATAATCTCAAATCCATGGGGGATCATTTCTTTTTTTAAGTTTCCTTCAGACTTCCAGGTCTCCACGTGGAATGCTCTAAAACAAGAGGACTACTCAGAAATCTTTACACTTTAAAAGCAGACTGCAATAACTGTAAAATGCACCTTTAAAAATACAACCAACTACTACTATACATGAGAACACCTGATGAATTTGCAATTTTTTTTTACACAACTGAAATCTATTTGTTGTAACAGCAACATTTCTACAAACTAGGTAGCCTTTCAATTAGTAAGTGATTACAGCGATATTAGCCAGCATTAGCTCAGTTTCAGAGACAATTTGCATCAGACTACTACATTGTTATTTGTACCCAGAATATAATTAAAGTATCGGATACAGCAACAATATTTTATCTCAATGGAAGTTTCAACTTACAGCCATTTCAGTAGACTGCGCTTTTATGACTTTTAGCAAGGTGTTTCATTTCTTGCATTCAAGACAAGTTTGAACGCATACTTTAGTATATGCACCAACCAGCAAATAGTAGTGAGTAAGGGGACATCCAATCCCTAGGAGAACCAAATAAATACCACTTTGAGTGTAGCTCTACTCTGAAAAGGGACCGCCCCCAAAAAGAGTATTGTAAGGCTCCACGTTTATTGTGCCTCATGGACTTCCAGATAAAACATGGGCAGGGTATGTCTAGACTAGAGGTGGAAAGTGTGAATTGCTCTGAAGGCAACATACACACACTAGTTAAGCATTAACACACAAAAATACAAGCAAAGCCGCAGCAGTACAAGCGGCAGGAGGCACTAGACAATGACCTGAGTAAGATCCTGTCCAAGACCACAGGTACTTACTGCGTGTGGTTAGCCTCTCCCGCCAGTCGCACTGCCACAGTTACACTCGCACTACCATTTTTGGCGCATTAGTTCTGATCAAGCTTGTGCAGGTATGTCTCCCTGAGCTGGAATTTACACCCTTCAGCTCCAGTGCAGACATAACTATCTTTCTTGGTAAATTGAGGGTTTCTTAACTCCCAGTCTTGCAAATTCAACCCCAAATCTGAAAACCAGGCTGGGTTCTCTTCAGCTTATGCAGCAGAAGTTCTGACTGCAGAACCTACTCAACAACTGTGTTCACACACAAGTTAGAAAAAGAATCTCAGCTCACTCTTCTGGAGCTGCATCGGCTCTGCAGTACTAATAAGAGTAGTAAAGAAGCACATATGGCTCAGTACATTCAGGGAGCAGAATCAGTTGATTGAGAGGTGCCACTTCTTGGCTCGCTGTTTAGATTGGAATGGCTTGTTAAGAAGCAAGCTGGAGACTTGCTCATACCCATAGAGCTTTTCCAATGGAAAGCAGTAGGGAGTGGATGGGGAATGACAGTCCATATTTCCTTGAACTGCTTTTGACCCCCATGCTGCTCCAAGTACACCAAAAAGAGAACTAGTTCAGGGTAAAGCAGCTTCAAAACAACATAGTTTGAATAGTGCGAGTTCAAGGAACTGGGCATCTGGGAGCATCTAAAAAACATCTCTGAAGTTGTCAGGGATTTTTTTTACTCATTCAAAATAGAAAAAAAATAAGGAAAGAAAGAAAAAGAAAAATATTCATTTCATTACTGAAGTGCTTTTACCCATCCTCTCGGAAAAACAGCACAGAGACAACATTTTAACAGTTTTTATATATTCCACATTTATGACAAACTGTGCTTTAAGCAATTTGACGGGGGAAAAAAAGAGACTGCTTTTTCAGGGAAGGGCTACACCGTTCAATACTTACCTGAAAATATCAAATCTATGTCTCCAGTTAACTACAGTACAAAATGCAAAGAGTAAATTTAGTTCTGGAAAGACCAAAGACTGATGTAATTCAAGCCTAGCTAGTGAAAGCCAAACGTTTTCCAGGGTATCGTGAAGTAGTTTCCACCTTGGCTGACCTGTGGATATGTACTATATAGTGCCAGATGCCAGCAATTTTAACATCTGTTAAAAGAGTCACCTCCAACCTTTCCCTAGTTATTTTTAATTCAGTTGTGTTGCAAATTGCTGGGTTCAAACTGCATAGTAAGTACCCTGGCGCTTGTATCAATCTCTAAATAGCTCCAAACATCAAGGGATAGTTGGTTCCAGAACGACTCAAAGCTGGTATTTTTTTAACAGAAGTTCTTACCACTGGTTTGCTAAACTTGTAAGGTTAGACTTACCACGCCTCACAACGCTAATGTGTGGGATTTAAAATAAAGAATAAGCTTGAGCTAGCAGCTAGGGAAGTCCCAGCTACTCGAGTATATATTTAAAGGTCCTCCAGAAGATCAGAGGTGAGGGGGCAATCTACAATTTAATTAGGTCCACGGGTTAAGGCTACAAAGTTATGGTGGTTATGTACTACTGTCAGTTCATAGCGTCTTCCTCACTGGTGTCAACAGACATTTTTCACCAAGGCCATTTAGAAGATGGCCCTTAACTTTTTAGTTGTTTAGTACTCTGTGGAAAAATTATTATGCAAAAAGCCATCAAGAGCACTATATCTTCCCTCACTTTTCCTCCCCTTCTGCTGGATATCATGCAGTGGTTTTAAGACTTTTTGGCATCTCCTTCTGGCTTCCTATACTTCCCCATTTTGGTACCTTGGCACGCTTGATCTCTGCAAGAAAGGGATCGTTTTAATATGGAAAGCAGCCAGAGGCAGAACTACTAGTGTTCTAGTCACTTTCCTTCCAGGTGTAAGAGCTTCTGCAGTTGAGAAGGAAACAGTTATCTTTGCAAGGAAAACAACACTAGTATGATCATACTCTTTTTGCCCTCTTCAGCAGGCTTTATATACAAACACATAGAGGCGGACAGAAATGGATTTGGGACATGTTTCCACTTGGAAGGCTTTGCCAGTACAAGTATACCGGCAAAGCACTCCTACTGTGGAAAAAAGCTTATACTTGCAAAGGTGCACTTTTGTCAGCACAGCATATCCAGCCCCAGTCCTCCTCTCTCCTCCCATCAAGCAAAATAAGCTAAACTGGCAGAATAACCCATCTACACTAGGGGCTTTTGCCAGCTCAGCTACATTGGGGTCAGGGATCACACGTCTTCACATCCCTGCCAGACATAGCTATGCCTAAAAAAGTTTGTTGTGCACAACTGGCCTTAGTCCCGTCCACTGCAGAAGTAGATCTGTGTGCAATATTTCACAAGGAAGCCTGAAAAGAGGAAAGGTTTTTCAGGTTTTGTGGTAATTGAGGAGCTCTAATCAGGTATGCTGAGGTTCAAGAACCTTTCAGTGACCCCGAGAAATGTTATGAATACGAGTGAAACCACTCAAGTTCTGGTTTTGCACAAATACAAGCCAAACAAAATGAAGCAAAATTTTAATGTCAGATGAATTTTGCTTTGAGTTTTGGGTCCAAACCCAGGGCATGTGAACCCAGATGAATCAAAACTGGAAAAAGTTGCACAAATTTCTGCAGACAGAAATATTTTATTTTAGGGTGCAAGATTAATACACACACACACACACGCACGCACACACACACACACACCCTGTGCATGAGACCTATTAAAAGAGAAAAGTGATTAGGATCACACAAGCCTCCCTAGTCTGTCTTTGTATGAAAGTGATTGAGTACAATTTTGGCTGCTGCTGCTTGTGGGCGAAATTATAGTGTAATCAAGCGATGGAAGAGCTGAACACCACATTGCTCAATCAGCAGGCGAGTTGGAATTTTGAAGCCCACAAACTGTTAGGATCTGCTGAGGTGAAGCTCTCTCAGGGGAATCCTCAATTTAAGTAAGAAAAGTTATTTTAAAGTTGACCTAGATAGGGAAAGGAACTGTGGAATCAGGGGACAAAACCCCCACCTTTGAAATGTCATCCTATATTTCTAGAAGCCAGTTTACAGCAGGTCCAGAAACTCTCTACAACTGCAGCCAATGTTTTTTGGGCCAATTAGCTATGCCAAGAATCAGAATTGCAGACACTTCATAGTAGCATGAACTGTGACCGTCTTCCAACATCCATAGCTACCGTGCAACAAGTCCCATAATAGCTGGGAAGTAGTTAAGAATTTGTTAAATGATCATGTCTAGACATTGTGTTAGCAAAAGAAGTCGTCTAGGAATGTACCATTAAAGAAAGTTTTCCTTCCATGCGCTCCGCACAGAAGACACCTACTCTGCTATGTTCTTTATCCAAATGCATACTATGAAAGGGAAAGAGCAATAGTATAAAATGCCAAATGCTTCCAAATTGCAATAAATACAGTCTAAAAAAATTATAAGTAGGTGTTTCAGCCCATCATGTTGTGTTAATTTTAGAACAAGGCTAGCTGAAGAAAACAGACTGAGGAACAAAGTGAAACATGATATGACTTCTATCTAAAAGACTGGAGTAAAAGCACTGACACATTCTGTACCTGTAACCCCCTATATTCCTCATCTGTCTATAATTGTGATATTACATACAAAGCATGCTTATAAGGAATCAGGGTGAAGAATAGGATCTGCTGAAAGTCATTTCTCTATCCATCTATGTATATCATTAACGCATAGGAAGTTATGAGAATTGTGTTGTATGGTTGTCACTAAAACATGCTGTAAGTTGGGGAAACAGCCAGATATTATCTCCCCAGAAGCAACAGCAAGGAATGTAACCAAAACCCAGGCGGGGTGTCCAACAACCTATCCACCACCATTGTCCAGCAAGAGAGCTACAAGTCAATGATTCACCTGCATCAGACCACACCAGGGGAATTGCTTAACCTTGTCTGGAGACTCAGCAATGCCCCCAGACATGCTTGGACTTTTGCCCCCAAGCACATGGGACTGAGGATATAAAACAGACACAGTGACCACATGCTGGGCCTTTCTCCTTCACCCACCTATACTGCAAGTAACAAGGACCCTCTGAAAACTCCAACTGAGGGGACTGGCCCAGATTTCAAGGATGAAATCTGTGTACTATGAACTGCAATATCCAGTGGGGTGAGAAAAACTGCTTAGTCTAGTTGTTGCCCAGCTTAATAGGGTTGAGAGTTTAGACTACATGCTTGTATTTTAACTTCTTTTGGTAACTAATTAAATTTTTGCCTATCACTTAAAATCTACCTTTTGTAGTCAATACATTTGTTTTACTGTTTATCTTTATCAGTGCGTTTGCCTGAAATGTGTAGTAAATCTGCTCAGGTTTTGCAAAGGCTGGTATATACTCACTTTCCATTAATGAAGGGGTGAACCAATTAATAAATCTGCATTGCTCATCTTGAGCAGTGCAAGACGGTATATTCCTGAAGTGCAAGGCTGGGAGTGGGAGGAATTTTGGCTCTGGTGCCTTTCTCTGTGAGACTCATGAGTGGCTCTGGGAGCATTCACACAACATAGCTGGGTATGGGGTCTCCACATGCGGTCGTGCTGAGCGATAACAGCACCTGGAGGGCTTTGCTGCTGGTCACTAGCAGGCTGGAGAGAGTTCAGGGGGCACAGTGGTCCCACAGTCCCAGGCTGCATCCTGGAGATCCCGTCACAGGTACTCACAACTAGTTTTGTTCTTTAGAAGACCCATTGCTTGAAGTTGCCTTTGGATCCCTTTGCTTTTTCAGCAAAGGCAGCCTGTCACACTATCCTTGCATTGTTTCTTGGATGTTTTCCTTCTTCCAAACCTCTATCTTTTATGGCCAGAACCACAAAGTAACCACGGAGTTTGTTTCTTTTCATTTTCTATTTCTATTGAACATCATTTTTTAAAAGTTTACAAATCCTTTAGACACTGGTACAACATCATGGGCTATATCCTGTACTTGTAGGTGGTGAGCTGATGACTTCTTTGGTCTTCTCCATACAAGCTATAATCCTAAGAAGCCCATCATGCAAACCCAGAAGCCTGCTTAGCACACTAGCTTTTCTTATTACAGTTGCCCTCAGAGGCTCCATCTAAGACTGAGCTAGGCTCAGTACAATCACATAATGTGAAACAGACTTTGCTTTGAAGAGTTTATACAACCAAAATAGATAGATAATGGGTGGAGGAGAACCAAGCCACAGCCAGATGAAGTGACCACTCGAAGGTATGGAGTCTGTTAGTGGCAGAGTATGAACCAGAACCCGAGTCTCCTGCCTCCCAGGCCAGTTCCTATCCTGTAGATACTTTAAAATGACAACATTTTAACAAGTAAATGAATATTTCTTGCATGATACTCAGATTTGTTCCTCTTTGCTTCAGAAGCAAAGATGTTTTTACTGATAGCACCAGTCATCTCCAGCTATTTAAAGATTAAAGGTCTATTTTCATAATTCCTTATTGGCTTCACTGGCAACTCTGGATCCTTAGCCACTCTGAAAAGTCAAGTCGTAAGCCTGATTTTTAAATGCTAAAATACTAATAGCCAAGCATGTTATTTCCAGAGTTCATTATAGGCTTTAGCATAACTTCATTGCTACTTGAGGTTTCTAATACAGAAGTTATGAATAACCAAAGTAGCACACCAGCACAGCCACTAGCAAAATTAGCAAGTAGTTGAAACAGGCTAAGCCGTGATGCCATCATATTGCACAAGCTAAAGGCAATGAGGCTGCAGAGTAAATGATAAATGTAAGGTACAACAGGAAGGTTTTTGATACTGATGTGCAGAATCCTAGATTCATAGATTCTAAGGCCAGAAGGCACCACTCTGATCATCCAGCCTGACCTCCTGTATAACAAAGGCCAGGGAACTTTCCCCAAAAAATTCCTACAGGAAATTTTAGAAAAACATAATTGTAATTTAAAAATCTTCAGTGATGGAAGATCCACAAATTTTGGTAAACAGTCCCAATGGTTAATTACCCTCACTTTAAAAAAATTGACCCTTATTTTCAGTCTGAATTTGTCCTGCTTCAACTTCCAGCCAATGGGTTTGAAAGTAGCTGGACTGCAAGCACTCACTGAACATTATCGATCTGCCCAGGACAAAATAGAATCTGTAGACAACTCTGCCCAGACTATAGTCAAATCGACTTGAGTAAGAGACAACTCCCCTCCCCCACTCCCAGCAATAAGCAAATGTAATTGTAAGACTAATTTTTTAGACTGCAGTGTGAATTAAACATGTTTGTGGGACTTAACCTGTCTTACTTTCCTTACGAATTCTTAGAAGCTGTGAGACTGCTTCCATTTTATAAGAAAATTAAATCTAGTTTTGGTCAAAGCCAAGTAGGTCTGTCAATGTAAATATATTTAATTTGTTCCTATATGAAGAAAATAAGAGTACTGGAAAGCAAACAACTGCCGAGTCATGTATAAAATTGAACTTTTCTCCCCAAAAGCAGATTCCCTGCTTCAGCTGATTAATGGTGGGACATCTTGGCATGAGTGGGAAAGCCTCAGACTGTAGGGTAGTAAGGTTGGCAACTTGTTGGTCAAGTTGTAAAAGTCTAAAAAGAGGAAGATGCCAAAATACTTAATGAAGTCAGGTTTTAGAATTCAGATGCTCAGAGAAAGTTTACAAAAACTTAGCTATTCACCTTAATATTTTCATTATTACATTGTAATTTACATGTTAGCACCATACAAGAATTATTTGTCCTGGGCACAGTCAACTCCGAAGGAAATTCCTTGATTGGTCTGGGGACAGTATTTAAGTTTCGTATACGGGATTGTTTTAAATAAAATCTTAAGGTACTTGAAAGTGATTAAGAATAAATATTTAACGAGAGTATATTTGGACTTCTATACAGTTTATTTTTAAAACAGAACCTAAGAACAGCCATACTGGGTCAGACCAAAGGACCATCTAGCCCTGTATCCTGTCTTCCGACAGTGGCCAATGCCAGATGCTCCAGAGGGAATGAACAGAACAGGTAATTGTCAAGTGATCCATCCCCTGTCGCCCATTTCCAGCTTCTGGCTAACAGAGGCTGTGGATACCCTCCCTGCCCATCCCGGCTAATAGCCACTGATGGACCTATCTTCCATGAATTTATCTAGTTCTTTTTTTGGTAAGTAAAGGAGAAACTGATACTAAACTACCTGCAAAGGCCTGATTTCCAAGTTCTGCTTTCTGTATTACTGTTAGCAGCATAAGGAATGCAACCTCTGACTCTATTTAGAAGTTAGCAAAATCACCTTCAATAGCTACACCAGAAATATAGAACCCTTGAGTGCCTGAACTCAGGTTATAACCAATAACAAAGTCTTTTAGTTCTCCTTTAGAAGGTTTTGGTTGGTTGTTTTTGTGTTTTTTTAATAGCTTGAAACAGCACAGGCATTCTGATAATAGCTTGGCACTTAAAAAAAGGCAGCTTTCACTTACTTTGAATTCATTAGATGATTGTTCACTTTTGAAAAATTAAAATGTACCACCCATACTAGCTACACTCTTTATTAATGCACAGAAAGCATAAACAACATACAACTTCAGATACAGATAGTTAAATATGAAGCTTGGATACTTTATGCATTTCATCTTCAGCAGTTCTAAAGCATCTATTACAGTAGTGTCTAAATACTGAAAAAGTGTACTGTGAGGCCTTCCTATATTGAAAATTCTGTAATGCAAACATTTAATATCCAGCTTGAGAATAGTACCACTGTATACAAATACCCACAAACTAAGGGAGGTTTGAATTCAAACTTGTTTGCTTGAACCCATCACTAGAAGACAAACACACACTCTTGATTTTTTTAATAGTAATCTCTAATGTCTGAAGAGACTGGCCTTTTCCCCTTCCCACAAGGCTAACAAAGGGTCAGAAAGCAAAAAGCAATTAGATTGAAAAAGCTAGGAAATCCAGAGTAAAAATTGCTGCTCATCCACTTTTGTGCACAAATAAAAAAACAGAATCTGTATCACACACTCCTGTTGAGCTCTGTTTAATATTTATGCCCAGTGACACATTAACAGCAGCATGACAGCCTTAGCTATCAATTTGCTCACTTTTTCAGCTTAGCTTTTTGGCTATAATGGAAAAACTGACAGAAGTTTAATAGTAGCACTACTGGTTACTAAAAATTTTGCCTGCTCTAAAGCACATATTACAGAAGTAATGGTGCTATTTAGAACTATTCTGTGAAATGTTGGTAAAGTACCATAGCTAGGGCCCTACCAAATTCAGGGTCCATTTTGGTCAATTTCACGGTCATGGAATTTTAAAAATAGTAAATGTCATGATTTCACCTATAAAAATCTGAAATTTCAGTGTTGTAATTGTAGGGGTCCTGACCCAAAAAGGAGCTGTGAGGAGATTGCAAGGTTATTGTAGGGGGGTTGCGGTACTGCTACCCTTATTACTTCGCTGCTGCTGGAGAGCAGCAGCTGCTGGCTGAGAGCCCAGCTCTGAAGGCAGAGCTGCCCCCAGCAGCAGCACAGAAGTAAGGATGACATGGTATGATACTGCCATCCTTACTTCTGCGCTACTGGCTGCAGAGCTGGGCCTCAGTCAGCAGTCAACACTCCAGGGCCCCCGAGCTCTGAAGGCAGCAGTGCAGAAGTAAGGATGGCATGGTATGGTATTGCCACCTTACTTCTGCACTTCTACTGGTGGAGCACTGCCTTCAGAGCTGGGCACCCAGGCAACAGACACCGCTTTCCAACCACCCAGCTCTGAAGGCAGCACAGAAATAAGAGTGGCAATACTGCAACCCCCCCGCCACTCCCTTTTGGGTTACGGCCCCCAATTTGAGAAACGCTGATTTCCCTTGTGAAATCCGTATAGGATAGGGTAAAAGCACACAAAAGACAAGATTTCACAGTCCATGATGCCACGATCATGGCCGTGAATTTGGTAGGGCCCTAATCATAGCTCATGCTTTAATCTAGTCTGACTTCCCTACACTTTGTTCAGTTGTCTGCAGTATTACTATAAATGGCCAAAGAGTTCTTGACTATATTTGAGCAATAGTGCCTCAAGCACCATTCTTCCACTGCCCAAATGCTCCCATTAAAGAAAAACTTTTCTAATATCTACCCTAATTTTTTCCTTCAAGATATCAGTTCTTCTTCCATCACTCCACAATTAAATAAGTCTCTAAATAATTCCCATTCATGTATCTATCTTGAAGGCATTTATAGACAACATGAGTATGTTGGATTCTCTATTCTACAGAAGCATAGCTTCCTCAGACTCTCTTCAGGTCTTAGCCTCCAGTTCTTGGATCACTTTTATTGCCCTGGTTTGTAATTCTATCATATTTGAACTGTGAAGTTCAGAACCTCACACAGAATGTCAAGCGAGAGGTATATAAGGCTATACAAATACCTCCCCAGTTCTATGGGTGATCCCTTTATGTAGGCATAAACAACACATATTGGTTATATTTGCCATAGCATCAGAGCTGCAATTTCATATTTGGTTTTCCAACTAGCATCATCTTAGGGCTCTCAGACTCTCTGAATAACGGAGTTGCCACTGCTAAGCAGTTCCCAAGACACTATGTCATGGCAGGATGAAGTTACAGTAGATGTCAGCTAAAGGATTATAGTTAGCACTCTTGGGTTTACTGACCTTAATTTGTAACTACTTAACATTCCAGCACTATAAGTATTTGACTCTTATGAGACTTCTAGACAAGATAAAGAAGACTCTTGCCTGTCAAGATAACTCAGTTGTATAGAAGGCTGCCTAGAATTTGTACACACTCTTCAAGAGAACTAGTATATTCTGTTTACTAGGATGTTTAGAGGGTAAATTGCAGTTGGCTCTTTACCAGAAGCCAACACATGCTAACCTACATTACTATGCAATTACCATTGTTTCAAGTTGAGATACTGTGTCATTACTGCAGAATAACCTACAGTCAAGTATACAATTAATCCATGTCACTAGTGAAGATAATCCACAAAACAAGCCACTTAAGATAGTGTTTGAAAAAACTGCTAGACACTCAACAGCCAGAGGACAAAGCCTGCCAGTCGGGGCAAATAAAGATGAAGGAGACCGAAAGATAAGAGGCAACCCCTTAATGAGAAACCCAGCTGCATGGAAGAAGGCAGGTTTTCGGATTCCTAGCAGGCTTGCTACAGGGCTCCTTTGTATGCACTGGATAGTAAGTCTCTAATAAGAGGTCCCCAATATGGTGCTGGGGCATCTAAGTGCACCCACGTACTGGCCAGCAGACAAGCATCCGCCAAAATGCCGCCGACCAGCAGCGTCATCCAGAGGCATTGCCGCCAAAATGCTGCTGATTTTCGGTAACATTTAGACGGCAATGCCTATTGACGTTGCCGCTTGTCGGTGGCATTTCGGCGGATGCTCGTCTGCTGCCACGGTCCTCCATGGCTCGTCCGGCACCCACCAGACGAAAAAGGTTGGGGACCACTGTTCTAATATGTCTAAAGTGTATTCCGTCATCTCATTAGAATCCAGGATAGGAAAGATCTTTCCTCAGCCTTAGTTTTGTGAGTGGGAAGACTCTCCATTACTCTAACAATTCCCAGCCTCCACTTTTGGTGTCTTTCCATCCCAGCCAACAAAAACACACTTAAATATTTCTAGACTACTCATCACAAAACAGTAACAAAATGCCTAATAGAACGGCTCAATTGTTTCTGCTGTTTGTACTTTTTACAAACACAGCAGAATGAAAGTGTGTCAGTTTCACCACTACCCACAGGGTTTTCAATAATAGTAGTGACACTAACCAATACCTCCCACATCAACAACAGAGAAAACCACCAACACTCCTGGAACGTGGGGCAACAGAGGCACTGACATTGTTTGCAGAGTCCAGAAGACAGCACTGGACCAGTTTACACTGGATTCACTTTTGGAATGTTATATTCACAGCGATAGAGGCTAAGTGATAACTCAGAATATTACTTGCCCCCCATCCCATTCTATCCTCCCCATCCATACACATATTCATGGAACATAAGGTACAGGATTCCATCTATCTCCTACATAGGGCTGCAAGGAAGAAGCAGGCAGAGTTCTCTTCATTACCCTCACTGACATATATAGATAAGAGGTCAGAATGTGGTCCTTTGAATTTGAAGCCTGTCAGAGAGTCTGGCAGCCTCTATCCTTTGGACAGTGCTCCTCCCAGTAATCTTTTTTCCAGGCTTACAGAAAAAGTCGCCCTAGATTTTGTTGCCCAAATCACCCTTTCATCCCGTTATTTATACTGTTGCCCTCCTTCGTGTCAAATGCTTAAGATCATAGCACTGAAGTGCTATTACAAAAATTTATAAAACCCAATGAGTTATAGAAACTACTGCTATGATCACAAACTGAACACATCAGCCCAGTTTATCATGAACAAGACAACACTCATCTAAGAGCTAAAGCAAATCACTGCATTCTCAAGGCCAAACCAAACCCCATTTCTGGGATCTAGGGGCAAATTAGCAATCATACAGGTTATCAGTCTCAAGACTAAAGGAATCACAAGAGCATCAAATTGAGCTATCAAAGAGTATTACTGCTACAAGTACACCCTTAGTATCTCAGAAATCTTTAAACAAATTTATGAATGCTGAGCTCTAGCTCATCATTAGCTATTATGAAATAATTAAAATAAAAAAAATACTGTATATCCTGAACTTTCCAACAAGTTTCTAACACCAGTTGCACTGGAATTAAATCGAGTTTATCAACACAAATCAAGAACTCTACCGCCTCTGTAGCTCCTTTCCTTCCACCTGTGCTAATACTGATACTTAGTTGCATACTGCATGTTGCCTTTAATCTGAGGAGCTATAAAAGCTCTTCACAGACCCTTAATTAAGCCTTACAGCACACTTGTGAGGCAATTTTTTTTAAACAAATAAGAAAACAGAGCCAAGAACAGATCTCATGACTCCCAGCCCTACGTTTTAGCCAAGAGACCATCCTTCTGCTCCTGATAAGTACCTGGAAAGTGAGTGATCAGAGACCCAGCCAAGTCTTTATTAGAGTTCAGGCACACTCAAGAAGCACAAATGTTCAACATTACTTCTTTCCACTGTTAGTCCAAGTCAAATAGTAACAACTACTAGCCACATATTATATGTTTAACTTGATGCTAGAAATTTGTATTTAGAAAAAGATATCTTCCGACCATTCCAGTCAACTCCTTCCCCAAATTTAGAGGCAGAATAATTAGTTTACACTGGAACAATCCTGAAGTTGAAAGGTTGATCACAAGATTATTAGGAGCCTTCAGAAAATATAGTACTGGCTTAACCTGAAGTTCTTCCTTAAGAGCCAAATATCAAGTATTCGAATATGATACTCTCTAGCAACTGTGAGGTTAACAAAAAAAGCAAAAAAAAACACCACCACAACCCATACCACTGCCTAAAGGGTGGAATAATTAATTTAGAAAAATGTTCTGAAAAACAGACAAATTGCCACAGAAATCAAAGATATCCATGTATTTTATAAAACATAGCATCAATTGTTTTAGCTATGCTGCATAAAGAAATCCAAGTATTCCTTTCAATAATCATAGTAGGAAAGAAATAGTCTTTCGAATTAATGTTTGCTTCAACATTGTTTACACAAGTTACTCCCAAATTGTTATTAATAATTACTTATAATAATGTCTATATAACCTAAACAATATGAGTGATTAGGGTACATTTGCCACTTCCATGGTCAATATAAATACACACATGATGTATATGGGACTCTAAAAACCTGGCTGGATGAGGTCAGCATTTTCAAATAACGGAAACAAGACTAACTTCACCCACACATACTTTCTGAAACATACTATGAACGTGTATATATACACATCATTTAGCATTAGATTATTGCTAAATATTTCTAAAAGAATACCTTTGTGGAGTGTGTTTATGAGCCAGCTGGTGGCCACCCTTCACCCTAAAGATGGTTGTATTTCAATAACGATGTTGATAATTTATAGAAAGACATTTTAACATCCTTGTTCATAGCACCACAAACAAAATATGACCATCACTTCAACAGATACTATGAGTTAATCACTAATCCCCTTGGGGCCAGGGAACTAAACTTCTCTTAAGATATTTAAATGGCCTTCAAGTAGGAAGATCATATAAATAAAAGAGGTGAAAAAAAGCACACTGGACTGGAACGTTAGATTACAGCATCACATTTCCTAGGTATGGAACAAAAGTAAAGGGTGGGAGGATTTAGTTAACACACATTAATACCGTGGGGTTCTCTCTATCACCCCTGGTCCTGATAACCTCCAATGGCTCCAGAGGAAGAGTCTGTTTCTGTTTAAGATCTAACCCTGTAACCGCTGTACCCTATACCTCTAAGAGGGGGATGTGGTGGGGAAAAGAAGATAGGCAGAGGAACTATTTGTAATCAGAGGGCTAGCGGTAGTTATTGTTGTAGGGACTTTAGGATACAGGATGCTAGAAAAGACCCCCATTCAGATGGCAAAGGGACAGACACAGACCCACCCTTCCCCCACCCCGGTCCATCGTTAAGAGATACAGATACACACCCCCCCGCACACACACACACACACACACACACACGCGCGCGCGCGCACACACACAACCCTGTAAGAGAAACCGAGATCCCACAACTTCTCCCCACTCTCCCACTCGGGGGGGCAGAGACCCCACAGCCTCCCCACGTTTGGGGACAGAGCAATGGGCAAAGACCCTCCCCCACACAGGGGGCTGGAGAGTCTGGTTCCTGAACTGGGGCACTTAGGGATGATTCCGGTGAATGGTGCTTCTTCCCAGCCCTATTATCTCCTTCCCCCGACCCCATACAGCCCGCCTACCCCTCCCGGCCCCCACAGCCAGCACAGGCAAAGCCTCCCTAAAACGGACGGGAAGAGATAGGGTCCAATTCACTCACCCTCGGCAGCTCCCAGCCAGACTCAGCTTCGACCCCCTCCCTCCCCTGCATCACTTCCGGGGGTGAAGCGTCAGCTGGCTGCGTGCGGCGGCAGCACGCAGCAGAGCGTCCCGACGTGCCCGACGCTGCACGTACAGTGAGGGAAAGAGAGGGCAAGAAAGCTACCCACCCCCACCCTCGGCCTGGGGACTGTATGCTGGAGCGAACCACTGCGTAAGAAAGGGGGGAATCGTGAGGAGGAGGGCTATAGGGCTCTTGGTCCTGAAGGTAAATAACGAAGGAAAGATAGAAGGGAAAGAGATCGATGTTGGGATGAAGAGAAGGCCTAAAGTGGTATTTTGTGAACAGGTGTTGCCAATTCCCCCCCAGCTTCTTACATTGGTACAGTCCAGCCTGAAGCGGTCTTGGGGAGTAACTAGTGGGGCGCTGAGGGGGACCCGGGAACGGCTCACTGCGGGCGCCGGGCGGGGCTGGCGCAGAGCAGGAGAAGCGGGCTGGGGACGGGCGGCGCTGGCTCTTTGCTAGTGTCGCAGAAAGGGCCCGCGCTGGCGCTGCTGGGTCCTGTAAAGCTGAGTGCTCAGCCAGGGGGGCAGGGACCCCCTGAGGGGCCACGAGCATGTGTCGGGGGGCGCCAAGCGGGGCCAGCGTTAGCCTCGCTGGGGCTCGGGGCAGAAACCTGAAGCCCTGGTCCCTGAGCCCTGCCACCTGCGGCTGAAGCCAGAGCCTGAGCAACTTAGCTTAGGGGGGTAGGGCAGACAATTGCCCTGCTTGCTACCCACTAATGCTGGCCCAGGCTTTTGTAAGCAGAAAACCAGTTGTTGTGGCACAGCTGGGCCATAGCGTTTTTATAGCACGGGGGGCAGAAAGTAAAAGGTTGAGAGCCCGTGGTGTGAAGGCCCCCACGCTCTCCTGCAGCCAGTGGCCTCTCTAGCTCCAGGCAAGCTGGGCAGCTGCCCCGGGCAGCCACTGTGGCCCAACTTTCCCTCAAGTCCTGGCAGAACTTGGGCCAGGCCAGCTCCAAGCAGTGCAGTGCCCATGTGCACCAGGTCCAATGCCATTCCCTCAAATGTAGTGTTGCCAACCCTCCAGGATTGTCCTGGACTCTCCAGGAATTAAAGATTGGCTTGTGATGAAGTCTTCAGGAATTTGTCCAACCAAAGTTGGCAACCATAATCAAATTACCCCCTGTCATAGCAAAGTAGGTCCTCACCTGCCTATGGGTCTCTGCGCAGACAGGGTGATGGGTGCCCCATGTGCTTAGAGAGACTCCCATCATAGAGAAGCATACAAGAACTAGCTTTCTACCAACATCAAAATGGGGCTTCCTCATCTCGTCCCCAGCCCAGGGGCTCATGGTTCTGCCCTGTGGACCTCGCTGCTTGCACTGGTGGAGGGTCCCTGTGCAGGGCCTCCTTGTCCTGTTTTCTCAGGTTGAGGACCATGAGGCTAGCAGATACCCTCGAAACAGAGGTTCTTGCAACCTCCCTGCATGGATAAAATTACACCCACTTGAAGTCCTACTTCCACTGCGGGTCCCAAGAACTATTTCATGGGCCAGCTCTGAAGAGTTCAGTATAAATGAAAGTGAGGACTTTTAACGTTTCAAAAAAAACCAACTGAATGCATATATTTAAGCTTTTTAAAACATTCTCTAGTGCTGTGGTTCTCTTATTGTGGCACATGAGCCAACAGTAGGCTGCTGAGCAAATCCTGGAAACATTTTGAGAACCAAGCACTGGGGAGGATGAGAGGGGAGGTAATGCATGAAAGAAGCTCACTTATTAAATGAGCCACAGAATAAAAAAAATGTCAGAATCATGACTCTATGGCATTAATATTTATACCTATTCATGTGTTTGGGAACTGTTACAGTGTTAGGAAATCTACTTATTTTTCTTCGTGCATTCGGTTGCCTTCGGCTTCAAGCCAAGAAGTGAATAAGGTGCATAAATCTATACTTTATTTAATGTTCACATTCTTATATTTTACATGCCTCTATTATATAAGTAAGGTCATACAAGGATTCTTGAGATTTTATTCTCTTGCCTAAATTTGCCACATAGCATTAAAACTCTCTTCTCTGATTGTGATAATTATTAAGAACCAAACAAAGGAGTGGGGGGAAGAGACATTAAAAGCCAAGAAAACAAGCCCAGGCCATTTTTGAATTAGTAGCAAAGTTAAATTGATATTGCCCTTGACTGCTTATGACCACTGTATGTTTTCAGTGTCAGGAGAGGTTTAAAAATATTTGAAGCAATAAAATTCCTTCCCCTATAATAGCCTGAATAAGGATTTTTCTCTTCAGTGTTTCACTTTTATTAGAAAATACAGGGTAGGATGCATGATCCACATGTGCTAGTTAGACTGGACAAACCATTAACAATCCTGAAGTGTCAAACTCAAAACTATTTGACTTTATAGGATTAGTCCTGGACTAGATCTTTTCCATTTATTCACGTGTAGTGCTGCATCAGTACTATATTATAGTGTGGCTACTGCTACATGCTGTAGATAATCAATTCTTGGTTCTTTCCATTTGGGTGAACTTGTATAGAAAGCAAGTGATAAAATCTAGGCCACTGATTTACTATTTGAGTTGCATTCTTCTTGCTTTCAGTGTTCCTTGTGCTTTCTGGTCAAGGGATTATTCAATACTTAGTGAAAGTTTAAAGCAACAACAGTTTGATCTCAAAGGGCTCAATACTGCATGTGACCCCCCTTCACTTCCCCCTTTAGAATTCCCACTAAAGTCAATGGGAGTTCTAAGTGCAGAAAGTCTGAGTGACTCAGAAGTGTTGAGTAACACTTGGGTCACATCTGTTTTAAAGCTGAAACTTCTAAAACAGAATTCAAAACCAGGCAAAACTTTCTGTGTTCCAGTTTTCATTAAACTGGTTACTTAGGCCATTTTCACGAAAAAAGTACACAAATTTATTATTCTAGATGGAAACAATGAGAAACATTTGGGTCAAATTCATCCTTAGAGTAACCCCACTGAAGTCAAAAGGGTTATACCATTGATAAAGTCATTGGGATTACACTAGGGGTGGATTTAGGCCTCTGGTTTTGTTTGGCTTTCACCCAGCACTAGGCAGAACTTGGTGGCTTTGAATTTTGCTATAAATTTGGAGATTGGCTGAAAACAAAAAAAATGGAAGGAGTGAGACCTTCCAAAGGTGAAAACCCATCTGAGTTGCCAGCTGAATGCATTGTTTTTACCCAGCTGATGCAACCACTTAGAGGGTAGCTATTCTACAATGTTTGTAATGCAAAATATTAGATGGGAGAATCTAAATCAGTTTGATTTTTATGAGAAGAAAGGTATTAAGTGAATGCTGGATTTTGAGATTTTAATATTATTGGGGAATGCTATCTTCTCCATCATTCCAAGAATCCTTGATCTCTTCTCTTCTCACAGGAGGTAACTGTTACAGCTGTTGTCCCTTATGGAAATTGTGAGCCCAATTTGACCATTGTGTAAATCCAGGGGCTTTACTTCAATATGCTTACACCAAGGATGAATTTGCTTTAGTGACTTAGTTACCATGGATAGCTGTGAAATGAAGTGAATGATTGCATGTCACATCTACCAGCTGGAGAGAAATTGTGGGTTGCCACTTAGCTAAGTGTTATCACTTAGCTCTAAAATAAAAAGCTTGATACACAGTTCTTGCATTTTTTAAATGAACAGTAGCCCGAGAGTGGTATTAAAAATACAGTGGTACAAGAAGCCATCACATTCAACCTGGATAGAAACAATGTTCTATAGGTTGTTGAAGTAAATTATTTGTTTCCATTATAGACGTCTGATCAATTTTAATCCAATAGACTGTCAAATAATTTGTCATCATATTCAGAACTCCTTGCCAGCAGCAAACAGTCAAATAGCTGATGATGTGAAAGAGAAGCTATGCTGCTTTTAAATGTAAACATTATATTTGACAATGTCAAAGCTGCTGTTTTAAACTGTTTCCTACGGAGTTATACTTTTTCCCCAAATAAATATAGTGTCAGCACCAAATCAAGTGTTTGTGCAATATTAATGAGCATCCAGGTATAAAAGGATGTAGAAGAAGAGATCCATTGTTAAAGTTTCTATTTCCTTTTATTAAAATACTACTTAACACCCTGCCTTTCTTAAAATCCTAGGTATATGTTGATAGATTTGATACTTAAAGTCAGTAGATGATCTTTGACTTGATAAAGGTGGACAGAAGTAAACAGATTTACAGCTAAATTATGGCTGTCTTAACACAGGTGCATTGTGGGGAGTAGGAAGATGCAGAGCATCTTCTCCCTCCAAGCATGTTACCCAAGAGGCAGTTGTAAATTTGGCTACTTGCATTTGAGAGGCCTCACTCATCACTGCACTTCTTCCCTAGCCCCTCGTGTGGCTCAGGCTCTACGCAATAGGGGCAATACAAGGACAGGGTTTTTACATGTAGTTGTATAAAACACTTCATCTAAATTCCATGGCATTCTACACATGGCAAAACTTTGAAGGTTTCACTATGTTATTTAATGTTGGACCTTAGAGTCAACTGTACTAAACTCTCAAAGGAATCTGCATTTGTTTTTGAAAGATACATTCTTAGGTTTTAAGATCTACAAGATCATTTGTTTTAGTTGTCAACAAAAAAGTTTACATTTTCAGCATCCAGTAATTCATTAACTACTCAAGGTTTCTTTGCAGTTTTGGTTTCAGAGTAGTAGCCGTGTTGGTCTGTATCAGCAAAAACAATGAGGAGTCCTTGTGGCACCTTAGAGACTAAAATTTATTCGGGCATAAGCTTTCATGGGCTAAAACCCACTTCATCAGATTCATGGAGTGAAAAATACAATAAGCAGTGTGTATATATATATATATATATATATATATATATATATATATATATACATACATACATACATACATACATACATACACACACACACACACCCCGCATGTGAAAAGATGGGAGTTACAGTTTTGGATACAATGGACCATCTCATACCCCTGATCTGTCCGCTGATAATGAGAGTTTGCATACTGATTAAAGGCATGATATGGCCCAGTATCTTACAAGATTGTTTTCAAAATGGCTAGTCACAGCACCCAACAAACACTTTCTTCAAAGTGCAGGCTAACTCATTTGGTGCATCTCCAAAGACACCGAATCAGATCAGGTCTGGCCTGCAACTCAACATTTCACTTGTGATTCTCTCTCTCGACCTTTTCCTGGTTCTTTTTTTGCAAACACCACCTGAGATTTGTATTGCTATTATAAAGTTCAGCCAAAACAACAAGGGGCCATAAACTTTGAAAACACATGCCTATAGTTAACCTTTATGGGCCACATTCTCCAAAGAAATAAATGGTGTGTAAGTTAAACAGTGGTTGTAACTATCACAAAAGGTATGCGAGTGGTACAGTGGTGTTACCTCCTCCCACTTGGCATACAGTGGGTGTGCAAAATACTTCTGACTTACACACCAAGGAGACAAGTAGCAGTTAAGTAGCAACTAACAAACAGGAAGTGTAAGATAAGGTATCAAGTATCAGAGGGGTAGCATGTTAGTCTGGATCTGTAAAAAGCGACAGAGTCCTGTGGCACTTTATAGACTAACAGACGTATTGGAGCATGAGCTTTCGTGGGAGAATACCCACTTCATCAGATGCAAGATAAGGTAGGATCCCCTTACCTCACCCATCTAGTCAGAGTAAGATGTTACATGACCTTTTAAAAGAGACATGCTCATCTTCAGCTCTGTGTAGGAGGAAAGCTTGTCTCTCACCAACAGAAGTTGGTCCAATAAAAGATATTACCTCAGCCAATTTGCCTCTCTAATATCCTGGGATCAACATGGTTATAACACTACAAAAATTATCTTACACCCTCCTGTTAGTGGTATTCCTGGTATGTCTCTCTAGCTACTCAGTGTATAACAAATGTACTTTGCACATCTACTGAATCCTACATCGGTGCAAGTTACATTATTTGACCACTTGCTCTTAGTTTTTGACCAAATTACACCCATCATTAAGAGACTTTCATTAAGTGTTTGACCCTCTTACACCTGAGACTAGATTCTAGGGTGATTTACAGTGGGGTAAATTCACTTTAACTCTGTTGACATCATGGAGTTACTTCAGATTTACATTGATGTTACTCAAATCAGAATCCAGCCATAGTTTGGATTTTGATGTATTTGTTCTTATAACATCTCTGGGAAGTGGGAGGGCTTCCTTGTAGAGTATCTACTTCCTCTTCTGTGCATCTCTGCAGGAGCTGGGTACAATCCGGATGTTACTGTTAGAAACTTGCTTAAGATGAATAGTGGGAGCTACTGGTTAATGACCATTTTTGAAAATCTGGCCACTGACTTTTACAGGACACCCATATTACTACCTTCCTCTGCCTGCTTCATTGCACATGTCAACACAGCCTACTTCTACGCCAGCAATGCATAAACAAGGAAATAAGTAGAACAGCGTTAACTCCCAGGGAAACAGAAAGGAGAAAACATTAAATGTTTGTTAAATGAAAAAAGTTAGCATCAGTGGAAAGAGAAATTAGTTTGTAAACAGCTAAGAGATTTCCCAACTTGGGAGTACACTAAAACCAAAACTACAATGTGCAAAAAAATAGCTGGCCCTGCCGGCTTATAGCATATGTACTAAAGATACATGCCTTCGTCCCAGCTTCTGGAGTCACATGATGAAATTAGAAAACTTCTCCTGCCTCCTCCCTGCCCTTCCCCCTGCCCCAAAAAGTATGTTTCTAGCCCTCATGCTAAGATAACCTCTGACAACCTGATCCAAGTGTATCTATTACCATGATAGGCCTACGCAGCCTGCCAATAGCTCTTGCACGGATGGCCCCTGCAGCTACCTACAAGCAGAGATTAGGCCATGGGGCCACAGCACAGGGGCTCCCATCTGGGATGAGCCTATGGCTCTGGACTACCTTCATGCACTACGGGGTAACTGGTCTTTTCATGTTCTTTGTAAACTAATACAAACTACAGTCTAAGAATGGCCATACTAGGTCAGACCAAAGGTCCATCTAGCCCAGTATCCTGTCTTCTGACAGTGGCCAATGCCAGGTGCCCCAGAGGGAAACGAACAGAACAGGTAATCACCAAGTGATTCATCCCCTGTTGCCCATTTCCAGCTTCTGGCAGAGAGAGGCTAGGGACACCATCAGTGCTTCCATTAACTGAAATGGAACTATTATGTGCATAAAGCTAAGCATGTATGCAAGTGTTTGCAGAATTGAGGCCTGTATTCTCTGTGTTCATGCAGATGTTTGTTTTCTAGAATCAGCATAAACACATATTTAGCGAGACCTTATATGAAAAATGTTTAGTTGTGCATAAAGAATCATTTTTCTCTGTAACCAAAGAGAATGACTCGTTAAACATTTTATATCTGTTCCTTTAAAAAAAAAATAAGGTAGACTCTAGTAAGAGCAGGAACATTAGAAAGACTGCATTATGTCTGTATTCCTGAGAATCCCTGACGAGTCATGAAACAAAAAAGTTAGTCTTTAGTTCACAGAAATTATCAGCATAAACAGAAAGCACTGGGTAACAGTATCTGGGGGTGAAATTCTGCTTTCTGATTAATGTGTTCAGCTCCCATTGATTTCAGTGAGAGAGAGTTCAGTAAGTGCATGTTTGAGGACACAATTTGGCTGTACTGGAAAATTGTTGATGAAGTCTAGTTGACAGTGTAGCTAATATTCATGTGGAGAGCTCAACTATTTCAGATCTCATGGGCAAGTGAAAGTAATTCAGTATGTCATGCTCTCCAAAATACCAGTCATTGTCACACATGCTGGGAACATACTCAGAGTGTAGTTCTCTGACATCAGGGTAGAGCCAGTCACAGAAACTAGAGCTACCTGGTTATCAAATGTATCCTGAAGTGCTAACAGTTAATATCTCCCCACTGATAGTGGTTTTTCCATGTATTCATCATAAACCTTTGCTTTTGCATACTAATTTCATCATGTTGCAGCATTTTACATTTTTGGACAGTAAAGTGTCTGCCAGTTTTGCAACTCAGAGGTTTGGAATTCCTGACGCTGAAGTCTTATTACTGAAGATCTGATCAGCAGTGGATTTGGCTCAGGGAGGTTAATGGCCTGGGTTGAAATGTGGGCCCTGTTCAAGTCAATGGCAAAACTCCCATTGACCTCAGCGGGCCTAGGAATTCAGCCCTGATTTCTAACAGTCCTGAGCAGCTGCACATTCTGTTCAGTTCAGTGGGCAGAATGGCTGCTTAGCCATTTGACAATCAGATCATCATTGACTTGTCAGAGTCCACAGAGGGAGCCGTGGCAGAGCCAGGATTAGAACACAGAAGTTTCTAGCTTCTAGTCCAGTGCTCACGCCATGCTACCTCTGTTATCTTTAATTATTGCCACACTAATACATCATCAGAAATGGTGTTATGAACATGTGAGAAACATCTTGCCTTCCAAAACATTAATACTTTTTCATGTGTAGTCTCAAGATGCTTTGCAAAGGTGGGTAAGCATTATTATACCCATTTTACAGAGAGGACTTGGATGAGAGTTTAAGTGACTTGTCCAAAGACAGACCCAAGAATAGAACCTAAGTGTCCTGGATCCAAGACCATGATTTAGCAAAGCACTTAGGCAAGTGCTTAACTTTAAGCACATGTATGAATCCTGTTGATGTCAGTGGGAGTTAAGCATGTGCTTAAGCTCTTTACTGAATGGGGATAGGCTTAAATGCTCTGTTGGATTGGGACCTTAGAGAGTAAGCGTTTTTCCTTTCTTATATAGAGTGTGAATGTTCCCAAGGGTTGGCAGGTAACCATTGTTTACAGCCACTCCACTTCATTTCACATTACTCAGCAGATCTCAGAGAAAGGAAGTATTTGTAAAACTAATTAAAGATTGTGTGAAAAATGTACATATGTTTGGTGGCCTTTTATAAACCCAAATGTTTATGCATATGTTTCTTCTCTGTTTTTTTCCTTAAGATGACACCAGCTGCACGACAAGAAGTTCTTGGCCTTTACTGCAGGATATTCAGAATAGCCAAAAAATGGCAGTCTGCATCAGGACAGATGGAAGACACTATTAAAGAGAAACAGTACATTATAAATGAAGCCAAAACCTTATTCCAAAAAAACAAAGATGTAAGTGCATCTCTGTCTGGCTTTCAGAGTTAGTCCGTGATTCATTCTTTGCATCCCGTTTTGTTTCAGTGGTTGGAAAAAGGTTCACGAGAGAGTTGAGTTCCCAAAATTGTCTCCAGTTCAGAAATTTATAGAAATGTAGGGCTGGAAGGACCGTCGCAGATTCAGGACACCCACTTAAGGTTTCAGGCTCCCAGCAGTCACCAGAGAGAACATATAAAAAACAAGTTCCTACACACATGCTAAAAGCTTACCAGAGGTCACCCATCAGTCTTATGGGGTCCTGATAACTCCTTCCAACCCTTCTGTAGAGGTTGGGAACCCACCTTGACACAGGGTCCTGTCCACTTACTGAATCAGTGTCAATTTATACTCAGCCTTTTTATACAAAAAGGCCTTTCTTTGTCTGTTGGTCTCTGAAAACCCAGTCTGAACCAGTATGTGCAAGCCTCCCCAAGGGTGCTACCTCTGGAGGTATTTACAGTCTGAGTGATGCACCTTAATCCTCCCACCCCCATTTATATTTCTTGGAGGAGCTGTGGTAACCTTCCTCCCAACAACTTAATACAATGTAGTCCCCTAGATATTGCATGTAATGTCAATATTCGTCACAAAGACCTTCAGAGGTCATCTAGTGGAGCCCCCTGCAGGACTAGATGCACACCTAGACCATCCCTGTCAGGTGTTTGTCTAACCTGTTCTTAAAAGCCTCCAGTGATGGGGATTCCACAACTCCCTTGATAATCTAGTCCACTACTTAACTATCTATATAGTTAGAAAATGTTTCCTGATATCTAACCTAAATCCCTCCTGCTGTAAATTAAGCCAGTTACTTCTTGTCCTTCAGTGGGCATGCAGGTTAGTTCACTGTCCTCTTTATAACAGCCCCTAACATATTTGAAGAGAGTTATCAGGTCCTCCAACCCCAGTCTTCTATCAAGACTCAACATACTTAGGTTTTTTTAACCTTTCCTTGTAGATGAGGATTTCTAAACCTTTAAACCTTTTTGTAGCTCTCCTCTGGACTCTCCAGTTTGTCCACATCTTTCCTAAAGTGTTGTACCCGAAACTCAACATTGTACTCCATCTGAGGCCACACCAGTGCCAAGTAAAACAATTTCCTCCTATGTCTTACATATGGCACTCCGCCACACCAGTGCCAAGTAAAACAATTTCCTCCTCTGTCTTACATATGGCACTCCAGTTAATACAACTCAGAATGATATTTGCCATTTCTTGCACTGTTGGCTTATATACAATTTGTGATCTTCTGTAACCTCCAGATCCTCTTTTGCAGTACTGCTGCATAGCCAGTATTCCCCATTTTGTAACTGTGCATTTAATTTTGCCTTCCTACCTGTAGTACTTTGCACTCATCTTTGTTAAATTTCATCATGTAAGATCTTCAACTCCTTATCTGGATATAATGTAATTTAAACCTCCTTAAAGAAGAAATCTTGAATCCTTCTAGTTTTCTTCATTAGTTACTTTAGGAAGTTAGAAGGATCTAGAGATCTTACTAGAAATTGCCAAGGAGGAGGAAAAGTTAGCTGCAAATATACTGCCTGTGGAATTGTTGTCTAAAACAGTTTTAGATCTTTACTGATGCTTTTGTCTACCTTTCTGAACTGCTTTGATGGCAGGTAGAATTCTGTAGCTCCTTCACCTGCTGATTTTGCTGATAATACAGTAATTATTGGCACTTACTTTAAAAGGTTTTTTTCTGTAGAAAGTGTGCACAAAGTTTTTAAGCAATACAGTATTTAGAATTTAAAACCTCTCCTTTCTTGCACACAGAGCACAAACATGCAGACTTCAATGGTTAGCAATGATGCTTTTTTGCATTCAACATATTAGAGTCCCATTTTTATATAGGAATTGATACCACTTGCATTCACTTTCTAGATCTTGTTTAGGATTATATTTTACTATTGAACTTTTTATACAACACATTTATTGGCTTCAGAGGAAGTTGTACTCATGGAATGATGGCAGGCCATGGCCTAAATGTTTTATATTTTTCTCCAGCTCCTATATAGATATATGTAAATGGCTCAATTTTTGACCACTAGTGTTCTTTCCATAAGTGTATTAATTTACATATGCATCTTTCTACAGATGATACTTAATTAAAATGTTAGAGTGAAAATCTCCTCAGATCCTCTCAATAAATCTAAGCTCTGATATCTTGCTCTTCCTTAAGGCTCCTAGCTCTCAACAGTATGAGTTAAACTGCTGGATGGATCTGAGGGGAATTTTACCTTTAATGACTTCTCTGGACATGAAGATAAGTCAATGCATGCACAGGCTTTCCCAAATTGTTGGGATTGTCCCATGGTCTCTGGGAATGGTATGAGATGGCAATGAACTGGAGAATCATTCTAGCTATATTGCTAGGGACAAGGAAATCCCTGTCCTACTTTTAAAAATAAAAACAAAACAAAAAAGTAAATCATGTAGATGTGCATCATTTACACCTGAATTCACAAGTACTAATTTCTACACTTTCCCTTAGTTAACAGATCCAGAGCTGATTAAACAGTGTATAGAAGAATGCAAGGCAAGAGTAGAAATCGGACTTCACTATCACATTCCCTACCCAAGACCTGTGAGTGTGAATCCAGACACGATGTCTACAACAGTGTATATTTAGTCCCTTATTCAGCAAGCAGTGGGTGTTTTAGTTAAGGACATTTTGACTTCAGAGAAGTGTTCGTAAAGCTGGTAATGACAACAAATCTAGTGTGTGCAGCGTAGTTGTAGCCATGTTGGTCCCAGGACATTAGAGAGACAAGGTGGGTGAGGTAATATATTTTATTAGAACCACAGAGGGCTCTTCTACATGTCTGGGAAAGGTACTCTGAGTGTCACAACTAAATGCAAGGAAAGGACAAGCCTGGGAGGTTACATTCGTAACTCTGCTAGACACTAAAAATCGTGGACTGAATAGACACACTAGATTTATGGCTTATTACAACAGTCAGTAACCCACTAATCTCTTTTTGTCTCATGACTGCAGAGATGTTAATGGGCCATTCTGCCTTGAATGGTCCCTTAGAATGTGCACCAAACAATCTGTTCCACCTTGGGACCCCCACAGGACCTTTCCCAGACCGGTGGAAGGCTCTGTGTGGTTCAAAAGTTTCTCTCTCTCTCATTAACAGAAGTTGGTCCAATAAAAGATATTACCTCAGCCATCTTGTCTGTCTAACAAATCTAGTGGTTCAAATTGTTTCCAGATGAGAGCTTAGAAATAATTAGCCTATCAATGTTTGAGCAAATGCATAAATATCATCATAGGGTTGGTTTGTTTGTTTTGTAGCCTGTTGTGAATCCTAGTTATATTAGATCAAGTCTGGTTTTGGGGAGGTGGGGTATATTTGTGGGTCCTTTTCCACTCCTCCTCCCACTCTTATGGAAATCATACATTAATGTAAGTGACTTGTTTAAACACCAAGGTTGCTTGTTAGGAGTTGTAGCAGGATCCTGTGTTTTGTTTCCCTGTCCAGCGCTGTTTCATTTATTTCAGGTGTGCTGGCCTTCCTTCTTTCCTTTGTCACCTTCATAAGTCTCTTTCCTTTCAAGCAGATCCTAATATAAACCTTTTTAGCTGAACCTTGGAAGGGTTTTAAAATTTATATTCTCTAGGGGATCAGACACCTTGCAGGATCAAGCACTAGAAAGGCTCTGATACATATAGATTAGAGGATCTTTAGAGTGTGTTTAAATTTTAAGAATATTGCTGCTTCACTGAGTGATTTTACTGATATTTGCATTTTAATAGCTATCTTTAAATCGGTCATCCTCTGAGACAATGTCTGGCTATTTACACCTACCTCTGCCAATCAATTTAGGGGCAGGGGATTAGTTGTCTGGTTCCCACTAACAATTTTATACTTGCCTATGAGGTACAAATACTTTCAAAACTACAAGCTTGTCACCCATTTCTGTTTGTAGACTCAGTGACTAATGGGCTTTTCATACAGTGTGTATTATCACTATAGACCCATATCAGCAATAAGGCAGTAGACTGAGTATGTACAGCTTGGGGTTGGTTTGTTGGTTAGCAACAAAACACAACCACTTAACCACCTTTATTGTTTTTACTCAGGAATTTATGGCATATATCTTACTTCCTTCTCTATTGGTTTGTAATCCTATACTTTGGTCCCAACTCTTCTGATAAAACTGTAAATCTGGATCCGTAAAACCATTTTACTGGAATATCCTATTCAATACTATTTCAGCAAATGATGTATCATTATAGTTTGATGTTAAACTATAAAACAATGCTAATTTAAAGGACTAGGTTGGGTACCCAGCTATTGTATACATAGGGTCCTACCAAATTCTCAGCCATGAAAAACGCATCACAGACAGTGAAATCGAGTCTCCTGCCCATCCCCCATGAAACCTGGTCTTCTGTGTGCTTTTACCCTACACTGTACAGATTTTATGGGGGGAGACCAGCACTTCTCAAATTGGGGGTCCTGACCCAAAAGGGACTTTCAGGGAGATCACAAGGTTATTTTAGGGGGGTTGTGGTATTGCCACCCTTACTTCTGCGCTGCTTTCAGAGCTGGGTGGCCACCGAACAGCAGCTATTGGTCAAGCACCCAGCTCTGAAGGCAGCACCCTGCCAGCAGCAGCGCAGAATTAAGGGTGGCAATACTATACCATACCACCCTTACTTCTACGCTGATGGCGGCAGCTCTGTCTTCAGAGCTGGGCGGCCAGAGAGTGGCAGTTGCTGACTGAGGGCCCAACTCTGCAGGCAAAGGGTGGCAAAACCATACCAGGCCATCCTTACTTCTGTGCTGCTTCTGGTGGTGCCCCGGCCTTCAGAGTTGGGCTCCTGGCCTGCAGCAACTGCCCAGCTCTGAAGGCAGTGCCACTGCCAGCAGCAGCACAGAAGGAAGGGTAGCAGTACCACAACCCCTCTTACAATAACTTTGCAACCTCCCCCCCCCCCAGCAAACTCCTTCTTTTGGGGTCAGGACCCCTACAATTACAACACCATGAAATTATGAAATTTCAGATTTAAATAAATAATGAAATATATGATTTTAAAAAATCATAAGACTATGAAATTGATCAAAATAGACCGTGAATTTGGTAAGGCCCTATGTATACAATAAACACATAGGGCTTGAAAGCTAAATGTAATTGTAATCAACTGGGAAATAGGCTCTTCTGATAGAAATACAAGTAACCTGGTGGGTAGGTATCTGTTCTCTCCAACGTGGGAGGAAATGGTTTCCAAGTGTGAGTGAAAACATTGCAAGAGTCCCACTATCAGAATGTCTCCTGATCTCTGAGTGGGGTTTCAGTTTATCAGCCTGCACAAGAACTTTTAGCTTTATTTTTGTGTGTGTAGATTCATCTGCCTCCTCTGGGTCTCGCTCCACAACGTGGTCGTGCATTTCGAAACCAAGAAAAGCTGAGGAAGCTTTCCAAGCCGGCCTACTTGAGATCCTACGACGAAGTTTCATAACACACTGTCAAAGCGTGGTGCATATTATCACGAACTGCAAGGCAGGTGTGTCATGTATGCAACTGTGAATGAAACTGTGTGCTTGATAGTCGCTTACACTCTTCCTGACGCCACAAGCCTAGCTGATTCAGCATGTATGATGGATAGGGATGTATGGAAACTGTCTTGTATTTAAGATTCAACCATTGACATCAATAAAAATAACATGTTTTAAGGAGTGAGATCCGACATGAAGATTACTTTGTGAAGTCAGGACGAATTCATGACGGGGTACAATGGAGATTGGCTGGCAGGTTATAAATGCTCAGTTGCATCTTTAAAGCACTACCCTGCACCAGAGTCATCCCAGGAGAATCAGGCTGGCACAATGTCTCTTGAATACGAGGGAGCTTGGCCACCACACCATCCTGTGTTAAGCTGCAGCATGCACTATTTCTAGCACCTGGCTAGGACTGGTGGCTGGTGTGGCAGTAAGGCAGGGCCTGGCCCTGCTCTCCCCACCCCCTCTGGAGAGACTAGTGGCACAGTAGGTGCAAGCCTCATGCCATTCTTATGCTCAAGCAGCCCAGGGCTTGTCATTGCACTGGGTTGCTACATCTGGGGGGAGGGGTGTGGCAGGGAAGAGACCTTTTGCCTTCTCCCCACTTCCCTTTACAAAATGCACAGTAGCTGAACACAATATGGCCCAACACTTGGTTCATTATATTCTATTTCTACAGTGACTGCAGGGCTGTACAATGGCTGGCGTTTACTCTGAATTATGGAAAACATTCTAGTGTCTGTGCTTCCTGCTAAAATTAAATTGTTGCTTATAGAGGGGAAAAAACAAAATCACAGTCCTTTTTTCCCCAGAGCCTCACTACAGGGGCAGCGTGAAGGTTGTCTGGGTTTAATTTAATTTTAATTGGGCATTTTCATGCTTTCAAACATTTGAGTGTCTTCCTATTGCTTTAATTCTGCATTTCCTGGGCTGCTAATGCATGTTTTCCCAATTGTTACTACATTCTTGCAGTGTAGTTAACTCTTAACATACAGCTGAGGGTGCAGCTCAGTAACTATCTTGAGAGCTTTTCATCTGGGAATTTAATTTTGGCTTGTTTTTTGACTCTTGGGAATATTTATGCCCCATGCAGGAGAGAAGGAGTTCTTCATTCCCTGGGATGTTCTCTCCTCCCTGCATCCCCTGTGTGCCTTCTTGGCTCTTCAAACTTATGTCTTGCCAGGCTATTCAGAGGACTGAAGAGTTAGGGGTGTGGAGGCAAATAAGTAGAATCAGAGACCAGGGAACAGGGGAAGGCAGGATTAGCACAAGGTTCAGCCCTCAAGCCCCCACTTCATTTTCCCTTTGACCAGCCAAGTTCTCCTCATCAACACTGCATTATCCTTCCTCCCTTCCCTGCTCCTGAAGGCCTTCTATAGTAGCAACGGACAGGGCACTTCTCAGGATCACGAAACTGGCTTGGATAGCCTGATTCCTTCCTACTCTCTCTGGCTCTAGTCCATAAGGACAGTTATTCCTCAGTAATGATTAGCTGGGAAATGCCCCACAGCTGGTGCCAAGTATGTAAAAAACCATCTGCTGCTGGGAACGTGTGGGGTGAAAACCCATGACACACAGGGACAGGGGACAGAACATTACAGAAATGAATCAGAGAACAGACTGTGAAATAACATTGTGGGATGGATTTGTTTCTGAATTTTATCCAACAAAGTCAGATTCACATCAAGGAGTGCAGCAAAATTCACTGCCCTGAAGTGGCCCTTCATAATGCAGTGGGGTGTGGCGGCAGTTCTGCCTCAATTTCCCCTTGGTGTTCTGCAACTTCACCTAGCTACCAATGCCGAACAGGCTGCTGCAGTGACTTGGCCCTATGCCTAAGTCCACCCCTTGTGGGAGGGGTATTGCTCCTGTCTTTCCTCCTGCTTCAGGCGCTCTTCTGCCCTCCCTGTGGGCTCAGCTTTTGCCCTTCCCAGGCTCTCTCTCATCTCTCCCTTCGGCAGTAACAGATTAGCCACTGGGCTGATGAGGCCTGTGCACCTGGAAAAATGGGCACCCTCAAGCCCCAACCCCCAGCAGGAGCATGAGGTGGGGGGGACAGGGGTGCCTGGCAGAAGTGCGGGCAGCCCCAGCACCTGGACTCCAACTACGGCCCTGGGGCTGGAGGAGCTCTCACTCCCTGATGTGGCCCTGGGCCATGGTGATGGAATGAGGGGGGAACAGAGCTTCTCCAGTCTTGGGGCCACAGTAGGTGGGGGCAGAAAGAAGCAAACAAGTTGCAGGGTGGCAGTGGGGGGGTGGAATGGGGCAGACCATGGGAGGAACAGGGTGGGGGAATGGGTAGAATGGAGTGGGGCCGCAGGCAGAAGGGGTGGGGAGGGGACCCCCCCACTTTCTCTGGCCCAGGGCCCCACAAAACCTTGTGCTCTCCTCTCCAGTCAGCCCTTCCCTGCTGGACTTCTTTCCTCTTAGGTCAACCCTGTACAGGCATAGCAAGGGCAGACTAAGTGCCGAAGGCCTTTGGTGCTTAAAGGGGTAGACCACTCTTAGAAGGGGGAAAACAAATATGTAAAACAGTGGTTATGTGGAACAAAGTCATATTGATGACAATCCTACTCATTTGACTGAAAGTCCTATAATGCAAACTGAATTATGATCATGAAGTCATTCAGATGTGTTTTAAGATGCTAAATGGTTATGAATTTGGTATTTCCTTTCCAAATACCTGTGACATCTAGTGAGAGCTAAATCCCCTCTCACAGTCAGCACTGTGGCTGGTGTCAGCCTGACCCATATGGCATCACGCTGGTTGGGAGGTGAAACTAGCAAACGTCAGTCCGACTGGGAAATTCTAGAATTTCCTTATTGCAATTTTCTCCCTTGGGTAGAGGCAGGCTCCCTATAGCCTCATGTTTTTAGCCCTTCCCACTTCACTCTAGTCTCAACAGTATCTACCAAGGTCTGATCCAATTCCCATTACGGTCAGTGGAATGACTCCCATTGACTTGAACAGTAGTTGGATGACACTCTTGAACAGAAACAGCTAGATTCATCCCTGACAACTCCTTCAGAGGCAGCATAAATAGATTTACACCAGGGATGAATTAGTCTCAAGTCTCCAGGTTTGTGGTTTTTCCCTGTATTATAATGATGCCCCAGTATTTCTAGCACTGTGATCCCTCACCCAGTTCTCTCAGTTGGCATGTTGAGACAGCATGAATATGAGCTCATTAAAAGAGCTTCAGCCACTCATGTTGCATTAATACTGCCAGTTACTGAGAACTTAATGTTTTCAATAAAGTGCTTTTCAAAACTTGGAGGTTTTGCTGTGTGTCATTTTTCAGGTGCATTTCCCACTCTCTCTGTGGAAGTTTATCAGCCCCCTTTTCCCAGGATCAGATTTTGTTACTAGAACAGTCTTGGCAAGGTGTTGCGTGACCGCAGCTCCCATCAGGCCCTTTGTCCTCTCCAGATTGGGGACACATTTTGTAGTTCTAAAGCCCAGAGTTTTCTTTCAAAGTACAATATAGAGTTTTGTCAAGACATGCATAGACTGGTACAATGTTATTCCTATAGAGTGGTGATTTTCAGCCTGTGGTCTGCAGACTCTCGGGGTCCACAAACTATGTCTAAGGGGTCTGTGAAAGGTTGTTGTTAACTTAGTGGTTTTCAGCTTGTGGTCCATGGACCCCTGGGGGTCTGCAAAGTATGTCTAAGATTGCCCAAGGGGTCTGCATCTCCAGTAGAAAATTTTAGGGGTCCACAAATTAAAAAGGGTTGAAAAATCACTGCTATACAGTCTCCCTTGGTCAGCTTCTTCATACGTTTAATTAAAGCATCCTGAGTTTTCAATAGAGTTTGCAGTGCACTGGACACAGCCAATCAGCACACATAACTTCCTTAATTTTCTGTGACTTCCTTCAAGTAAAGGCTGATGCTTTTCAGTTGATCACAGCCTTCAGAAGATAAATTAGAACAGAAAAGCCCCTGCCAGAGTAATTTGACATGCTTTCAAATAAGGACCTGAATCAGCTGCCTGAATACACCAATGAGTTAACTTATTGGCACTGCAGTGGCAAGTTTTTTGCATGACATTTGCCCTTGAATGTCCAGTAACATCCTCTACACGGGTTATTCCTTTACCTCCATCACTCCTAGGGCTATAACTTATGACATATGAAACTAAATTCATTCCTTTTGTAAGTGGGTGCTACACTATATAAGCAGATGGTCTTGCACTCACTTACAGTATATGGCCAGTTACATTTTTATGTATGAAGAACTCCTATATATTAAGCTTCAGTAATGGCCTAACCTGGTCCAGGGAGAGAGTCAGAGGTCTGGTCTACACTAATGAGGTAAGTCGATCTAAGTGACACTAGTAACGTTATGTGAGATTCATAACTTAAGTCAAAATAGCTTATATCTACTTACAGCGGTGTCTACACCAAGCTATATCAATGGGACATGCTCTTCCATCAGCCTGTCACGTCTTCAGCAGACACATTAAATCGATGCCTGCTGGATCAATCACAGCAGCGCCAATTTAGCCCATAGCAATAGAGATGAAAATGACTTATTAGATCATTTGATCTATCCTCCTGCTAAGGCAACATTTTTCCCCAAACTACCTTTGTAGAATCAGGGAAAATAAAGGTGATTTCAACACTCCTCTCTGGGACATATTTTCAAAATTGAACTCAACCTAAACTCTAAGTTTTTACTCTCAAATTTTTGGCCACACACTTTGTGCACACATTTTTGTAAAACTTGGATCTGCATAAGGAGATTGGGCCATTTCAAATCACATACCTCAGCTTTGTGACATGCATAAAACTAATGAAGACTTGAACTAAATGCCAGTGGGACAATCTGCTATGCACAAACTGAAAGTTTACTTTATTTCCATATATCTATGATTTCACCTGCAAGAATGTTAACAACAGGATGTACTAACCACAGGCTCCACCATATTATCCATAGACAGAAGCACTCCATTGAAAGCCAGCCCCATGCAATGTAACATTAGGTACTTCACTTCAGAAGAAACCTCCATTACATTTTCACTTTTGTGCATGGGAATTTAGTCTTTTAGCAGCCCAATAAACAGTTTGGAGAGCAACAATGATGGCACTTCATTTTGGAAATGACCTTTTATACTGATTAGAAATTGATAGGTTTAGTTTTCAGCTGCTGACAGCTGCTGGCCCTGCCTACCTTTCAGAACACTAGCTTGGAAATCACCCGAAATGGCAGAGATGAAGGCATAGGTACTCCTTGAGTTTTCGATAGTGTACTTCTCCTTTAATTTTCATCTGCTTTGAAATGCATCCAAGAACGATCACTGGGGCTGGGCATCTGTGTTCTGCAGTAATTACAGGCATTTCTTTGTGGTTTGTTTAATGTAAGTCTGACTGAGAAATGGAAGATCTGGATGTGGTTTGAGGAGTAGTCCCAACACCAAACACATTAGTATTAATCAATAATATTATTACTAGAAACTTGATATATCTGCAGATATTTCTTGTCTTGGCTTAACCACAGAAGTAAATCCTGCCCAGCTAACAGTGGTGTTATTTACATTTTCCAAGAAGCCATGCCAAACTGTCATTCTCAATGCAGCTCTAGATAGTGCTGACATAGATAAGTCACAGCTCACAAAAGAAGGATGCAAAGCAGAATTTCAGAATACCTTAGGAAAATGTCTCACAGGCAGATATCCCCCAGAGGGGAATTTCATCACCTCCTCCCTAACAGGAAGGGAAACCCAGTGTAAAGTTCTTTAGTAACCTAGTAATCACCAACAAAATTAACTCAGCCATTCCCAATCTCTGGTGAAGGGAATGTTGCAAGGAACACAGTCACACACATACACACACTCCTCTTTAGGGAATTACTACATAGACAAACATTTTGGTCACACTTGTATAAAAGTTTACAGAAAACTTTGAAATACATCTTGTTCAAAATGAAGTTTAATCTTTTCTAGGAGAGGCTGTCTCCCACGGATCAACTAAGATCACTATCCATTTAGAATATTAATAGAAGCGAGGAAGTTGTTCACAAGGAATAGCAGCAAAGAAATGTTAGCGCTCACAAGAGATAGCTCTATAATTACACTATGGTTAAATTAAATGTATATTAAAAAATTGGATACAAAACACTAAACAAGAAACCTCAAAGAGGAAAGCTACCTGCAATGCTTGTAATGATTTGGAGATTTGTGATTTCAGTCTTAAGTCACATATTTAATTTTAAGCTTTAAGAACAGATTTACTACTACACTAAAGCATTGGAAAGCAGGCAGAGCATACTGACCAGTTAAGCTGGGTTGAGTTACTTTGCATCTCCAAAGAAGGAGAAAGTTATCTGACGCACACTGGCAAATCTAGCTCTTAGTCTGCAATGGACTTACTGATTTGGGTTGTGTTAGTGAGCCTGGCCCTATCTAAAAGGGGCTGGAGAAGCCCAGTCATTGGGTCCCAAAGTCTGTGTTTTAAGGGTTCTTGCTGTACTCCATCCAGCCTCATTTCCCCTGGCAGTGCTGCCTTGCTATGCACTGGAGTCACTGCAGTTGTGCCACAGGAAGCATTTCGAGCCCCACACAGCATGCAACTACAGAATCTAAAGCACAGTGACAGCTGAACACATGGGTCCAGTTTCTCTCATGCTGCTGACTTATTACAACCCATAGAATTGTTGCTTGCAAATTACTGTAGAGGAAGGGTGGTGACTGGTTATGTTACCTCTGGTATCACAATGTCCCACTAAGTGTTACCTGAGCAGTTGACTTAATAGTGTTTGTGGCATATAATCATCACAATTAGGTTATTAATAATTATTATTTTATCTAACTGCAACCTAATTTATTCAAATATAGTCTATGCATAAAATTTCCGTTAATTTTAACTATATGAACAGTTCAAAGAGTCTGTGTTATTTCATTACTAAGGTCATCTAGGACAAAGAAAAGACTGATGAAGATAGTAAGTTTCTTAAAAGGACCCAGGTTTTAGTTAAAGTCATATCAATTCATTGCTTTATTTATAATCCTCAGAAATTTAGTTCTGTACACAAAGAGTGTGTGTGTGTGTTAAGTTTCAGAAATACAGTGCATCTTCCCCACCCTGCCTCAAGTGCAAAATTGAACTCCAGTCTTCACTATGAAGTCATGACCAGTGCCTCCATAATACTGAATAAAAAGCACTTACCTAAACGTGCATATTTGATGTATTTCAAATTCACAACCATGAAAAATGCATCACAGACCATGAAATCTGGTCTTTCGTGTGCTTTAACCCTCTACTATACAGATTTCACATGGGAGACCTGCATTTCTCAAAATGGGGGTCCTGACCCAAAAGGGAGTTGCAGGGGGATCACAAGGTTATTTTAGGGGGAGTCGCAGTATTGTCACCCTCACTTCTATGCTGCCTTCAGAGCTGGGCGGCTGGCGAACAGAGGCTGTTGGCCTGGTGCCCAGCTCTGAAGGCAGCGCCCCCCCAACAGCAGCAGCACAGAAGTAAGGTGGCAATACCATACCATGCCTTTACGTCTGCACTGCTGCCTTCAGAGTGGGGGGGGGCAGAGAGTGGCAGCTTCTGTCTGAGGGCACAGCTCTGCAGGCAGCAATGCAGAAGTAAGGATGGCAATACCATACCAGGCCATCCTTACTTCTGTGCTGCTGCTGGCAGTGGTTCTGCCTTCAGAGCTGGGCTTCCAGTCAGCAGCCGCTGCTTTCCAGCTGCCCAGCTCTGAAGGCAGTGCTGTCGCCAGCAGCAGCACAGAAGTAAGGGTAGCAGTACCAGGCCCCCCTCCCAACTCCTTTTTGGGTCAGGACTCCTACAATTACAACACCGTGAAATTTCAGATTTAAATAGCTGAAATCATGAAATTTACAATTTTTAAAATTCTGTGACTATGAAATTCACCAGAAATGGATTGGGAATTTGGGAGTGCCCTACCCATGTTCCTACTTGTAGATCTATCAACATGTAATAATAATGTACCAAATACCTGTATGCGATACTGTATATAATGTACCAAATACTTGGGTATAATGATACTGCATCAAGTACCTGTGGCTATTTTTATAGAGAACATTATACGAAGTGCCCGTTACTTCACTTACCGGTATAGATCATATCACACTTAAAATATGTGCATTTTACATCTAAATATTCCTATAACAGTTAATAAAATGATAATGGGCAATGTTTTATGCTGTTTGCTATACTATCTAGACACAATGGGCAAATTCTTGTGATAAGACATGGTGAGACTTAATTACCCAAGACAGCATCATCTAATCATAGAATATCAGGGTTGGAGACATGAAACTAGGGGCTAGGAACATCTAAGTTATCACTCCAGTTCTGACAATAACTCACTACCTGGCCTCAATTAAGTCATTTAGGTGCCAAAAGTAGGGCAGCCAAAAAATTAAAAGTCAGAAAATTAGCAAATGCCTTTGAGAATATTAGCTCTGCTCTCTGACCTCTGTTTCCCCTAAGTCTAATATGAGCCTCATGATCTGTAAGCATACAGCTCATCAGTCAGCACACCCTGTGGGGCCTGGGCATGGCATATCCGGAGCTCCTCCCTTAGCACTTCCTGCTGAACAGCTGTGCTGGCCCAGCGGTGTTGCTTGTTGCGACTCAGCCCTTCAGCCAGGGCACAGAGTCCCACATGTACTGGGTATATTACTGGGATACCAGTAGTCCTACAAATAATAGTCTGTCAACTTCACATGGAACCATCAGTCCAAGTCTGGACTCATTAGTTCTTACCCCTTTATTACAGTGGTGGTGGGGGGGAGGGGTTACAGTAGTCCTTACTCCTTGTCAGCAGGGGTTTCTGCTCCTCCTTCCTCAGCAGTCTGGTAGAGGAACTCAGGCCCTCCTTCTCTGCTGGGTTCCAGGCCACAGACCCTTGAATAGGCAGACAAGGCCCAACTGCACAAGTGCTGCCCCCTCAGACCACTTCCTTGCTCTACCTTGGTCTTTTGCCTCAGTTTCTTCATGGGTTCTCAGCCTCTTCATGGGTTCTCAGCATGTCAGTTCCAAACATACCTTCCTTTAGAGAGGCTCCATCTCCCAGCTATCCCACTCAGCTCTCTGACTCCCCCAGGTTTCTCCCACTGAGCAAGAACCAACAATCTGCTCTCCTTCCTGAGTAGGGCCTAACTGAGCCAGGCTCAGGCCTTTTCACTCCTTCCTCCAGGCTTAACACCTACTGCAGGCTGATTGCACCCACAGGCCCTCATTAACCCCTTCTGGCCCAGTGTGGGGTTGGTACACACCCATCACAGATCCCCTGTCTATCTCAGCAGGGTGTTGTGGGGAGTAATTAGTTAATGACTGTGTAGCTCTATGAAGATGCACAGCACTATTTTATTTTTAATTAGTTTGCAAAGTACTTTGAGTTCCTTTGATGAGAGGCTCTAAACAAACACTATAGATAATCAGGTTATGAATTAAACATATGAGAGGGTGGGCTGAGGAGGTAAGGCCTAGCTGGCACAGGGAGAAATTCTATTGCCTTTCTCTCAGGCACACAGAATGTGTATGGTCGGGTAAGACAGACAAAATGGAACAGCACTCTGAATGATACGTATAAATTATATTGAAACAGAAAATTTAAACATGCTGAAGCAAGCATATGCCTCGGGCATGCTGAAAACCATGTACATGCTGTCTCAGAAACACAGAGGCTTGTTCTGAAATTCTGGGGCCTATCATCATCTGGTGTAAATGATCATAGTTCCACAATGCAACTATGACAATTTACACCACCGGAGGGCCTGTTCTGTTTGTTTGGGGCAGATTCTAGCCCTGTCTCTTCTCTCCCCAACCTCCACATTCCTAGGGCATACAAGGAAGCTCCCATATAGGGAGCCCACACAGCAGTAGGCAGATCATCCAGTAAGGGCGGCCTATTTTCACGAGTAATGGTTGCTGGAGGAAAGCATCTAAATCTCTTTCAGATTAAGCAGCCACCTAGGCCCCGATCCTACTCTCATTTCAAATCAATGACAAAGCCCCATTCGGCAGGTCTGAGCCCCTAGTTCATAAGTGGGGAATAGGGTTGCCAATTTTGGTTGAATGTATTCCTGGATGTATTCACATCATATCATCTTTCATTAAAGATTTATTTTTAAATTCCTGGAGACTCCAGGACAATCCTTGAGGGTTGGCAACCCTAGTAAGGGGGAGCTAAGCAAACTGCATGAAGGTTCGTGTTTATCAGGATTTCACAAGGTCAGAATGATGTGGATCATACAATGAATATTTTCTCTGGGAATTCTGCCCACTTTCATCTACAACACAGTGAGGCCCAAGTCTTTGTAACAGAGTTTTGTTTTAATCAGTCCTCCCCCTACTAATGCAAAATGGCTGAAAAGCGAAAGAAATAGGAAGCAGAAATGTTTAAAAATCAACAATAAATGTTGATGTAAAAAAGAAGTGCAGCTACAGGAGCATGAAGTATGTCTTTTAATTATAAAATGCAGGTATTTTGACGTACATAAAGTTAATCATCTAACTGGCATAATGCTGCCACACCACGATTTATCCAGTGTTTCTGTGGCTGGTCTGAAGGGAGCTCTATTGAGAGAACATAGTTAGTTGAATGGCCTGTAGTGGACAAGATACCTCTTCTTGCACTTGTCTTATAAACAGGGCATGAGTAAATGTTCTCATGCAGAAATGCTGAACTTTCTCCAGGTTTCAGCCAAATTACAGGCATAGAATCATAAAGGATTTTTGGAAGTGATTCCCCAATCTGCATGGTTTCTCTGTCCCAACGGGCACCTTCTAAAAACAGTCCTTTCACATATGCCCCATCTTCTGGCATTTCCTCCATGCTGTGTTCCTGTCTTGTCACCTGGAATGATTAAATAATTGGCTTTGGTCTCTTTTTATATCCAGAATATATTTACTCGTGGAATCATAATATCTGCAGTGCTCAGATAGCTGATTAAGAGCCTGATCCAAAGCCCAATGAAGTCAATGGGAGATTTTCTTTGACTTCAATGGATTTAGGATCAAGCCCTACATGCTTCTTTGGCGTCCCCGTCCTGCAATTCTTACAGAGACCCAATCTATCTTTTGTTCATACTACTGGCAAATATGCCAAAAAATCATATGTATTATTGAGTTCGCCATCATTTTAGTGGCATTTGTATAGTTGTATGCAAAGGGGGTGAACTTCACCTTTGTATAGAGGACTGCACACTAGTTAAATGCCACTTAAGCCCTCAGAATAGGATTTAAGTGGTGCATAGGTCTTGTGCTGGCTCTCTGCAGAGGGATGAATTTTACTCAGAGACCTTATGATAAGAATGAATTAATTAAACAAAAAGATGCCTTGGTGATCACACAATTAAGATACCAAAGGAAAATTAACAAAATATAAAAGAAGAAATTAATGGCACTTAACCCGAACAGGGCCCAGGCTAAATACTCCTGCAACAAAAGTAGGGAGGCACACAACAAAAAAAACAGTATGCTCAATTATGTGCATCCTCTGCTACTAAAGGGAGTTCCTTCAACCACTGGTGGCTACTTTCCTCGTAGAGAAGCGATTGTAATAAATCCCCCTTGCCGCACACAAGATATATGACTGATTCATCTTCTCATTTGTGCTTCCCTTGGTTTGTTTTCAGAGCATTCACTAAGATGGTTTTTAAGACCATTTTTCTAGCATGTGGCAAGTCTCATAAACACAGGCATTGATCATGTACCATTGCAGTCAAGGGGAGCTCTGCCAACTGACTTCAGTGAGCATAGTAGGATCAAAACCATGGAGAATCCACAACAATACTTCTAAAGATAATGTATTTTCTATGCCCTAGTGTTTCACAGTCTGCTCATTATGGTATATAAGTGTTTAATGGTCTTTGGCCTCATTATTAAGGGGGTAGGGATAGCTCAGTGGTTTGAGCATTCGCCTGTTAAACCCAGGATTATGAGTTCAATCCTCAAAGGGGCCACTTAGTGATCTGGGGCAAAATCAGCAGTTGGTCCTGCTAGAGAAGGCAGGGGGCTGGATTCAATGACCTTTCAGCATCTCTTCCAGTTCTATGAGATAGGTATATCTCTTTCTGTGCAAATCACTGACTTAAACTATTATCCTGAGGAAACTACAATGCATTGGTCACCTCCCAGAAAACACCATCCTAGCCACCATGGATGTAGAGGCTCTCTACACAAACATCCCACACACAGATGGAATACAAGCTGTCAGGAACACTATCCCTGATGATGCCACAGCACAACTGGCTGCTGAGCTCTGTGCCTTTATACTTACACACAACTATGTCAAATTTGATGACAATATATATCTCCAGATCAGTGGTACTGCTATGGGCACCCGCATGGCCCCACAATATGCCAATATCTTTATGGCCAACCTGGAACAACGCTTCCTCAGCTCTCGTCCACTCATGCCCCTTCTCTACCTACGCTACATTGATGACATCTTCATCATCTGGACCCATGGGAAGGAAACTCTGGAAAAATTCCACCATGATTTCAACAGCTTCCACCCCACCATCAACCTCAGCCTGGACCAATCTACACAGGAGGTCCACTTTCTTGACACCATGGTGCAAATAAGTGATGGTCACATTAACACCACCCTATATCGAAAACCTACCGACCGCTATGCCTACCTTCATGCCTCCAGCTTCCATCCCGGACACATCACACGATCCATTGTCTACAGCCAAGCACTGAGGTACAACCGCATCTGCTCTAACCCCTCAGACAGAGACCAACACCTACAAAATCTCCACCAAGCATTCTCAAAACTACAATACCCGCACGAGGAAATAAGGAAACAGATCAACAGAGCCAAGCCTCCTACTGCAAGACACACCCAAGAAAGAAACCAACAGGACTCCACTGGCCATCACATACAGCCCCCAGCTAAAACCCCTCCAACGCATCATCAAGGATCTACAACCCATCCTGGACAATGATCTCACACTTTCACAGGCCTTGGGTGGCAGGCCAGTCCTTGCCCACAGACAACCTGCCAACCTGAAACATATTCTCACCAGTAATTGCACACCGCACCATAATAACTCTAGCTCAGGAACCAATCCATGTAACAAACCTCGATGCCAACTCTGCCCACATATCTACACCAGCGACACCATCACAGGACCTAACCAGATCAGCCATACCATCACTGGTTCATTCACCTGCACATCCACCAATGTAATATATGCCATCATATGCCAGCAAAGCCCCTCTGCTATGTACATCGGCCAAACTGGACAGTCTCTACGGAAAAGGATAAATGGACACAAATCAGACATTTGGAATGGCAATATACAAAAACCTGTAGGAGAGCACTTCAACCTCCCTGGCCACACTATAGCAGACCTTAAGGTGGCCATCCTGCAGCAAAAAAACTTCAGGACCAGACTTCAAAGAGAAACTGCTGAGCTTCAGTTCATCTGCAAATTTGACACCATCAGCTCAGGACTGAACAAAGACTGTGAATGGCTTGCCAACTACAGAACCAGTTTCTCCTCTCTTGGTTTTCACATCTCAACTGCTAGAACAGGGCCTCCTCCTCCCTGATTGAACTGACCTCGTTATCTCTAGCTTGCTTGCTAGCATATATATACCTGCCCCTGGATATTTCCACCACATGCATCTGAAGAAGTGGGTATTCACCCACGAAAGCTCATGCTCCAAAACGTCTGTTAGTCTATAAGGTGCCACAGGATTCTTTGCTGCTTTTACAGATCCAGACTAACACGGCTACCCCTCTGATACTTGAAACTATTATCAGTTTATCTCTCCAAGATCCTGTTTTTTCCATTCAGCATTCATTCTTCCCACTAGTTCTCTAATATTTTTCAGACTAGTGTCTCCTAGCCAAGGGATCAATTAAGTAGAAAAATAGCCTCTGGCACTTCTAGCCTCTAAAAGCTCTGTAGGGACCCCGGCCTCTGCAGCCTCAGAATCTATTTCTGATTGTTCAGGAAAAGCATCCCCTCTTCAACAAGGACCCAGTTCTGCAGCATTCCACATCAGTTTCCAACTCCCCAGACAAAAGTCTCCTACTCCAGCCAGTATGGTCACAGAGCTGATGATGACAGCAGTAAGAATGGGGCCCTCAGGCTGTAAGCTCACCAGGGCTGAGATGCTGGGCCAGGAACAGCAGCACAGGAGCCAGCAAACAGAACTGGAAACAGGGGAGTTTGAATAGGTGTTTGTAAGAGAAGTTTGGGGAAGGGAGGAGGGTTGTGTTGTAGATTTTTGGAGGGGGGGTTCTTATTTTCTTGAGAGGAGCTTAGGCAGGAAGGCTATGACAGCCACTGAGGCAGCAGAGGTAGTGACCCAAGGAATGGAAGAGACAATAAAGATGACGGGATGTAGAAGTTGCAGAATGTACATTATCCTGGAGCAGGTACATGAAAAGTGCTTTGTTTGAATGAAATGCCACAGCTGATAGAAGAGAAGATCCAAGGTTTGGAGATGCAAGTAGAAACTAAGGTTGATTTTCAAAGGGGATTCGAACAATGATGGAGGGAAGGTGAGAAGAGGCTCAAGGGAAAACTCAAGACTCGCAGACAAGTTATTTAAGTTAAGCGTCAATGTTGACACAAGAAAAAAAATGGATAACTGGCCATCAGCAAGTTTAGGCTTGAAATTAGACAAAGGTTTCCAAAAATCAGAGGAGTGAAGTTCTGGAACAGTCTTTCAAGGGGAGCAAAAAATCTAACTGGCTTCAAGACTGAGCTTGATAAATTTATGGAGGGGATGGTATGATGAGATTGCTACAGTGATATGTGATTCATCTGCAACTGCTAGCAGTAAAAATCCCCAACGGCTGGAGATGGGACACTAGGTGGGGAGGGCCTTGAGTTACTACAGAGAATTCTTTCCTAGGTGGTCTTGCTGATGTGCTCAGGGTTCAACCAATCGCCATACTTGGGATTGGTAAGGAATTTTCCTCCAGGTCAGATTGCTGAGACCCTTGGGTATTTTTGCCATCTTCTAAAGCATAAGTCATGTATCACTTGCTGGTTTAAACTAGAATAAATGGTGGATTCTCTGTAACTTGAAGTCTATAATCATGATTTGAGGACTTCAGTAACTCAAGACAGAAGTTATGGGTCTAATGCTGGAGGGGCTGGGTAAGGTTGTGGCCTGCAATGTGCAGGAGGTCAGACTAGATGATCACGATGATCCCTTCTGGCCTTAAAGTCTATGAGTCTATGAGATTCCAATTTCTGTTACATTGGTGTAAATCTAGAGTGACTCAGGTTCACACTGACACCCTAACATGTCCCCATTGTCTTGTCTGTAAAGTGCTAGTTTGTTTTTGTTCTTTTTGTATAACACATGAAAATGGTTTGTATAAACGAAATTCCTCCACATATTTTTACCTCAAATTCAAATCCAATATGATCAATTGGGATGGTGTATTTTCTAGCATAGTTCTGTGAAACACCTGTTAAGAAGGACTGAGTAAAGTAGAATCCCGATATCCAAAATACGTTGGGTGGCCCTTCGTTGATCCACTCCTGAATATGAAAAAAAAACAATATATTTATTAGCAAAACCCAAAACATTTATTTCTTTAGATTGTAAAAACTCTTCAACCCTATATTGCTGCTGAACACGATGTAAAATATTTCTCCTTACTGAAAAGTCTAAAGTAAAAAGCTGGGAACTGTACATTCTCACTACAGAGTAAGGGCCAGATTGTGAAGTCCTTACTCACACTTTTGAGCAGTTACTCACTTGGATAATTCCAAGAGGACTGTTCATGAGTAACTGCTTGTGAATGTGTGTAAGAAGTTCACAAACTGGCTCTATTTGGGAATTATTAAGTGACCCTAACTGAAGTAAATCCTCTCGTTCAGCTTTCACATGTTGGTCCCTGAGATGGATCCAAATCAGTTTTAGTATACCTGGAAGAAGGCCAAACGTGTAAGAAGATCAGACACATAGCTGCCCAGGGGTTTCAGCGATGGATAGGATTTGGCTGCCCACATTGGTGGTACTTTGCCTCCAAGCATGCTGTTGAAAACATCCTCAAGTTCAGACGACATCAACACTTGACCTTTGATAGCTTTGCCTAAATTGACAAGACTGCTCCGAACAACTTCTGTAAGCCTGCAGATAAAGGGGAAATTGCCATTTCATTACTCACTAAACCTCTGATCCAAAGCCAACTGAATTCTATGGACTGATTGCCATTGACTGAAAGCCCTGGAGAGTATTGAGAAATTTCTCACTGTATCTGTAAATACCAAAACCATTCTTTGGCTATTAACTTCTAGTAAAAACTTACAATAGACCAAGGAAATTAATTAACAATAGCTTTAAACTTTAGATACGAGTTGAAATATTGTCATACGCTGGGAATATGGGGGAATGAATGACTCAGAGGATTTGTAATAGGATATGTAGTCTTTCACCTCATCATCACTCGTTCACATGTGGTCCAGGTTAGCAGTGACTAAATGTTACTATCAGATAACTGACCATCAGGATTCAGGAAGTCATTTGCTGCAGCTTTCAAGTATTTTGAATCTGCTCTCAAATAGCTTTTGTAAATGAAGTTTATTACAAAATGCTTGCAATTGCCTAAAGCTTGTGACCTGGTGCTGATCATGAACACAAACATTTTAGCATCTTTCAGCTTTTGTAAAGTTAAAGAAAACAGGCTGCCCCACCTGTTGAATCTGATAAGTTCTTGCCTAAGAACTGTATTCATGGACTCCTCATAAAGCACTGGGTATTTCTTCATTACTGCTTCCAGGTTAAAGTCATTTGGTAATTTGGACAGGATGTCCCGTGCCAAATCTTCAACAGTTTCCTGAAATCAAGAATGTGCAGAGAATGGGGATTTTTTTCAAATGGCCTTTTTTTTGTTATTGTTACTTTTTTACAAAACAGATTTCCTCAAATATTGTTGTTTTATATGCTTTTGCTTCAATGGATATTTATATAGCTATTTATAGATAATATACAAAGGCCCTGTTCCCCACATTACTGAGGAGCTATGAGCTGGCCTGACTGATCTGAGGGATTCTCGGCACAGAGCAGAATAGCGTGTGAAAGGGGATCCCTGGCTCCTCCATGATCACGGCCTGTGGAGCTGCAGAAAGGGGTGGGGAGTGGATTAAATGACTCATCTTTCCCAAGCTGGCCTTCTCTGGATTCTGGCCCCTGTATCTTCACCACAGGAGTCACCCAGCCTACTGCAGCCCTGAGACTGCAGCAACTCCAATGGAGCAGCCAAAGGGAAGCACAGCTGACAATCTGTATCCTAGCAGTTAAGAACCTTGAGGACAGCCATGTGTTTGTGTTGAGGAAAGACCTGCTACAACATCTTGATTTCTGGGGGAAGGAAACCTTTGGCCCTAATGGGCCTATGTTGTCTGACTGATCGTCCTTGAGGTCACTTCCCAGAACCATGGACTCTGTGTCCAGGGCAAGTCTGAGCAGAGATCCTGCTGAAGGAGATTTGACTAGTGCTGTGTGGGTGAGGAGCCCAGGTCAGAGCACAAACCTCCAGGATCAGTATTTGCTCAATGAAATTAAATTCCATATTTTGAAACTGCCTTGGAATCTGAATCCAGGAGCATAATCAATTGTATGTTTCAATTATCACTGTCACAGTTGCAATGTGGTGATGATTGAATCCATAAGGAGTCACCCAAAGCCATTCCCGGCCCAGTAGTCATAGGTGGAGGTGGCTAACTCCTCTAAACTATAAGGGATGATGCACTAAGAATGCCTCTCTAAGATGCTTCCTTGACAGGGGATTGTTTGGATCTCCATTCCCCATTACCTGTGGGGACTTCCCACCTCCACCCACTTGTCTAGGCAGAGTCAAAAGCACTCCACTGAAAAGCTGGTTGGTCTCCTGATTATCTTTAGTGATGTCTGCATTTTCATGAAGCCCAAACACTTCAGGATGTGTTGCAATTGGTAAGCTTCTTAAGTAGTCAATGTAAGACTGCAAGGAAAACATGTAGTTACCAAAAATGTGTATTTCATAACATTTTTTATCCATCAGTAAGTACAACCCAGCTTTAATGGAACATAATGAGAATGTAATACACAGCTGGTCATATTCAAGCACATGAATTCCCAACTAAAAAATCATTGGTTTACATAATCCAAGCAGACAAATACAAAAGCTTTGAAGATTTCAGAAACTAATTCAGGACCTGATCTTGCAGTCCTCATATAAGTATTGAATTTATCTAATTTTCTATAGTAGCTAATAAACTCCCCAGCCTTACTCAGATTATGCTGTTGAAAGCAGGAGCCAGGTGCAATATTTTCAAATATCAAAAGAGCTTGACCTGGGCAAACCATGCTGTCATGGCAAAAAGGGCCTGCGAGAGGTGTAGAGTCCCCCTGCAGCCTGACCCTTCCCAGCTTTGCAGCACCATAATGGTCCCGAAGTAGAAAACCTGCATAAATGTGGCATCATTTTCACTCATAGGAAACAGAACATTGTAAGATCATCGTATCTATCATCAAGTTGCATCAGAACATTAACTGCCGGTTCAAGACTGGTGAGTCTGTATTCTGTGCATACAGAGATACATTCTGACACTCTTTATGATCTTACATTTTTTTTGTTTCCTGTACACAGTAATACACAGCAATGTACTCTGAGAATATTGTTCTTAAAAGTTCACATATAAACTAAATGACTTATTAAAAGGAATTTCTGTCCTTTAGTTCCCTACCTGGTATGGTCCATGCGGTGGTATATAGTAGTCATCCCCAGGTGAAAGTTTATACTTCTCCTGTTCTATATCTTTATTATAGACTATGGAAAGAAGTGACAGGAGAAGACGCCTGTCTTTGTCGTCTGTTACTCTCCCACCATAGTTACATTCCCCTGGGAGATTAAACAGAAAACAAGGCTGAAAGATTGAATGGTTATTTATAAAGATGTAATAAAAATGGCTTACATTAAAGAATTCCTCTGGTAAGCTGAAAACCGTGACAGGAACTAACTAACCCAGTGTTGCTCAAGCTGTGATCTCTTGGCCATAAATGGTATGGGGGGCACTTCCAGCTGGTCTGGAAAACTCCTTCCCTTACAATGATGAATCATGTCATGCTTCAAGCAGTGATACTTCCTGCTAACTGAAACCCATCTTTGTGGCTCTTTTGGCCTTTCCATTTTCCACAGGCTTTATCTGACCAGCTAAACTCCAAAAACTAAGCACTTCTCTAAGCCCTATGTAACTTCTTCCTGTCTTTGGTATAAACTCAACCCTGACTATATTTGTTCACGATGGCAAAACTGTAGAGACATAAACACTCTGCAAAAGGACCTGGAGAGATTAGAACAGTGGGCGCTGCAGGCAATGAAGAGAGATTTGTTTCTAAGGGTATGTCTACACTATGAAATTAGGTCGATTTTATAGATGTTGATTTCTTAGAATTCGATTTTATACAGTCTATTGCAGATGTCCACACTAAGCGCATTAAGTCGGCGGAATGCATCCTCACTACTGCGGCTAGCATTGACTTACAGAGGAGTGCACTGTGGGTAGCTATCCCACAGTTCCCGCGGTCTCTGCTGCCCATTGGAATTCTGGGTTAAGCTCCCAATGCCTGATGGGGCAAAAACTTTGTTGCGGGTCATTTTGGGTACATGTCATCAGGTCCCCCTCCCTCCCTCCTTCCATGAAAGCAATGGCAGACAATCGTTTTGCACCTTTTTTCCAGGGTCCCGTCCGCCAGACCTGCTCAGCCCCCTACCTGCCTGGATGACCGGAACCCCAGGCAGGCAGGAGGCTGAGTAGGTCCGGTGGACGGGACCTCAGACCGGCAGCAGGCTGAGCAGCTCAGCCCACTGCTGGTCTGGGGCTCCGTCTGCCAGCTCCTGACAGCCGGGGTCCTGCTCAGCTGGCAGACCTCAGTGAGGTCAGTCAGGGATGCCTGGACAGACATGGCTATCCTCCTCTTAGAGCACTGAATAGGAGTGACGCCAGGTCATTCTCTTCTTTAAGTTTCGTCTCATGGAGATTCAGTCCTGCCTGGAATATCATGCGAGCTGGAGGCTTCTACCTCAGGCTGCTCTCCCAGCTCGCAGCACTGTGCAGTCGCACCTACCCCAGCCTGCCCCTTGCTCCCATGGCCATGAAGCCTGGACAGTAGAGCAGTTCAGTTTGTGGAATGACAAATCCAGAAGAAAGGATTGCATGCTATGGGCCACGGTAAGATTATTTCAGAGTCCTAGATAGCACTTAGTCCCTATAAAAGGCTTCATGAAAATTTTCCCCTGCCCCTAACAAAAATGTTAATTTATCAGAGCAGCTGAAAGGGTAAGGAACCAGAACTATAACTCAGAGAGAGCTTCCATATTATTTAACTCATAATTGATATAATTCAAAGTAAAATTTCAGAGCTCAGTCTGTTCTAAGACTAAAAATGCAGAAGGAGAGTCAGAAAAAGAAGCAATGACCTGTTTCCACCTGGTTTTGAACTGGGGACGTTTCACATGTTAGGTGAATGTGATCACCACTACACAAAGGGGCTTTCACTTGTTAGGTGAACATGATAACCACTACACTACGGGGCTTCTCTTTTTTTGCCACAGACTCTGCCAAATGCACAGGAATGTTTTCCCTAGCTACAGAAGTTACCTAATGCAATGTCTGTATCTATGGCCTTCCTGCTCACAAAGCGGTCATGCCCCCACCCAAGGCTGACACAGCGTGGAGTGCATGTGACACAGTGACCTGCCTCGGGCAGGATTGCTAGCGAGGCATGATATTTTTGCTGTTAAGCAAACACAGCAATTCTTTCCTGGCTTCTGCCACTGAATGCCTCCCTGCATTATGCTGTGCCCTATCAGTGAGGGAGGACTGCATGAGCTTGTAAAACATGTCATCCCGAGTGCATTTTTTTCGTCTTCTAATCTGCGATAACCTCAGGGACAGACATGACAGGGGGAGCATAGAAATGTTCTGGAGGGACTGCATGGTCACCTGTGCTACTGAGTTCACCACACTGGCCAAACAGAAAATGAAATTCAAAAGCTCCCGGGGTTTTTCCTGTCTACCTGGCTAGTGCATCTGAGTTCAAAGTGCTGACATAAACTTGTAGTGTAGACCAGGGCTAAGAGAATAGAAACTTTTATACCAGGGAAGAGAAAATAACAGCCTACGTACAAAGTGGGGAAACACAGCCAAGCAGTCACACCTGTTACATTAAACAAGTTTATTTTCATATCTTCTTTCCATAATACTATCCCAATATTACTTTTCATGTAACTAAATTCTCTATTCACTACAAAGAAGCATGAAATCATGTTTTGGAGGTTGGGAGGGGAGGTATCCATGAGCAGGCCTCTAGCTGAAGAATGAGCAATGTTTAGGTGACTGTGACTACCAGAAAATATTATATCAACTATTTACAAGGCACAGAGCAATCCCCAATACCTTACAAGGGAGGGGGATTATCACACTCCCTGGCAAATCTCCAGCACTGAATATGTCATGCTCTGATGTATTTGTCAGCCAAGGTGACCCAGATGCTATTGATGCTTTCGTTTGACAAATGTTAATCAAAGCCCAGGAGTTTTTCTGGACCATGAGTAACATTTCTAGCTATGCAAACTACAACAATGATCTAGTTACTCAAATCTTATGCCTGGGGATATAGCCGCTTGGCTGGGGGGAGGGAGGATGGCAAGAAAGAATAACTAAATGGAATCTATCCCATTTATCATTCATCACCTGAAGTTATTTTTATAAAATACCCACCAGTCTATGTACATTACAGAGTGCAACTTCTATACCTGTTAGATAGGTCAGAGCTTCAAATGGGATTTCTTCATATTCATTCAAAAACATCTGGATCTGTCGCATACTGATTCTAAGATCAGATTCATTGAATTCATATGGAATATTCCAACCTGTTCAATTTAAAAAAAAAACATGATGCAGTGGTATATAGTCCTGATAACTGTGCTTAGGAAATAATGACATTGGTATGAAGTTGTTATTACAGAATAACAGTCTCCTGCCACTAGATAACTATGCAGTGAAGCTTACGCATTTGCCTGAGTGTTTACTTCCCAAGTTCGAGATAGCTACCCTTAACAATATTCTATCCCAGTGCAACATTATATAATTACTTACTGAATTCCAAAGAATTAAAGATGTGCCCATAGGTCCTGACATTTTGACACTGCTCACAACTGAAAAGTGTATTCTAATAGATGTACAATGCTTTAGCTGATCTGAAATCAGCTGGATAGGGACACCATAGGAATTCTGACTGATTTCAATTTTTTAACCTTTGTGACTGACTGAACTTATACTTTTTACTTTTTATCAATAAACAAATATCCTCCTTCTAGCAATCTAACTGTTGTGCATTTAAATGGGTACAATGGTTGCTACTAAAAAGATAATGTTTAACGAGAATTACTACATATCACATAGTGCTATCAAAGATATGGAAGTTATTTCATATCCTAAGTATAGGGAAATGGTAACATGTAAGATAAACTCTTGGCAGATGTTGTCTTTTTAATGGTGATCATTGTGACATGTATTTTGAATAATTCTGATCTGAATAAAACATAGTCCATATGTCACTATATATCAAACCAACCTTGCAAAACTGTACCCGCTTAGTCATCTAGGACAGGTATCTTTCTCTGACAGACAAGTCAAATATTTTTCTTTTATCATCGGCTGCATGATCAGGTGGGTGAGTAGATTGTGTGTATAGAATGATTACTTTGTATGATAAGTTAGCAATGCTGTGTTAAGCATACAATGTGCATGCCAAGTTCAGACTTGGTGTAAGCGGGCAGAACTCCATGTAAGTCAATGGAGTATATGACATCTGAGTTTGTCCCTAAATATTTTTTAAAATAACTTATAATTCCACACCATATTTGTTGGTCATGTAAGACTTATTTACAAAAAATGAAACACAACTCAAATTCTTATATATGTTATGCTTTTGGAAATTTTCATTGTGTGGCCAGTTAACTGCAGCTAAATAAATTCAAATGCTACACTAAAGAAACATGTGTACTAGTTTTGCTCGATAAAAAAAGTAAAAAAAAAACTGAGTAAAATTCAATTTTTATTAATAAAAAAGGTAAATTATTTAAAATGAAAATTTGAATAGGAGTTGTTTTTGACAAACAGTTATTATGTAGAAATGTAATAAAATAATAGTAACAATAACACAGCAATTTATAACAACATAAATACATACTATGTTTACTTTGCAAGCTCCCAGTGACTTTCATAGCAATTTTGTCTGAATAAGAACCTCAGGAGTGGAACCTGTGTGTATTTATACAGCCCAAAACCTCAAAATAGCTTTTAAATGATGCTTCACTATATTCTATGCAATGCTGACACACATAAAAATTCCCAGCCATCCTCAGATAACATGACCATCCTCTTGTCACAATGCTGGAGGTAATGCTTCTGGCTGGCGTTCTGGAGGCAAGACTGAAGTAACATATTGCAAAACTGCTAATGCTTTTTAGAAAGTCTGCAAAATGATCCAAATCTTACCCAACGGGCCAAAATTTTTCCTTTCTTGAACCAGGGCATGGAAAAAGCAAAGTCCAAAGAGCAATTTTTGCCACATTTCTTGTTTTTGGCAACTAGTAAAGAATGCAGGATCAGACACTGGGTCATTGAGGTACGAACGTAGGAGGTTTGCTCTAACCCCTTTAGGGGGTTCATTGGTCATTTTGATGCCATTCTGGAGAATACTGACAGGAAACTTTTCTGATGGATAACTGGTTAACCATAATCTGAACAGGGTAAAGACAGAAACATATTTGATTACATATCCTCAGTCTTGAACTGCATCAGTTTTAAACTTTAATATAAGAGTCAGTTGCAATTTAAATATATTTTTAGAAACACATGTGGATTAGATAAATTGAATATCTACACAGAAAAGATGGTGTCTTGATTACATATTGCTATTTTCTCAATGATCTTTAAATATTCTAATGTGATAATTATTCATATAACCTCTTTGTTCCTTTCTACTAGCAGTCCTAATTTATATTGGAAGTAATCCCAAAGAAAATGGAAGAATATTAAAGCTTCTACCTGAATTTTTCATGGGTATTCTCAGGCACTATCATTTCTTCACAGATTTTCTCCAAAGCAGGCATCCAGCTGGTTGCAAGATGGCAATTTTGTAACACTACCCAAGTTCCATCAATGATAGCCTGACATATCATTTTTGCTGCTATTGGACCCTGGCCCTGGCCAAGTGAAATAGTCTGAATGCTTGTACCTCCCATGCCAAGATCATCAGCAAACTTTAGCAAACCTATTATAGAAAATATAACGCACACAAAATCTTTTAGCAAATAGATCCATGTTGCGTATGTCATTTATATAATCAGAAATATGATTAAAGGTACATATGTTAATCTGATTCTAGTCAATTAAAAAATAAAGAAAGGTAAAAGTAGTCAGGTGGTATGTGTGAATGAATCTCCCAGACAGATGCTGTTTTTAGATGTAAATTACTCCCAATTTAAAGACTGGTGTAAAAGGGCCTTAATATAAATGAGAATCTGGCTTGGAATCTAAATCTTGTTAAACCCCCGAAGATTGGAGATTTCTTCATTTAATCAGCATTATAATTATAATTTATTTTCCCCAATTTCTGCCCTATTTTGGTGTGTTTCCATGAGGTGTTTTTACAAGATAAAGGACACATGGAAGGATAAGAATGTTTGAAATACGAAGCTACTACTACTACAATTAATTTATTGTACTATAAAGGGACTATTTAAATGAAAGAGCCCACATGTTATCATGCAAAGATTTCAATTTAAAATCTTTTTTTAACCTCACCTGCCATAGGATCAGCACCTGGTGATAATACAAAAATCAAAGGTGCACAGCAATTGGAATCATTGTAACTTCCCACAAGGTCAAAAGTGGGTGGTTCTATATAAGTTCTTCCCATATTTTCCGTGATGAAATCCTGCGTTGCTGGAATGATTTTATCAGGTCTTAAACACCTTAGAATGATCATACGATCTAGCCCTACTAATGTCTTCCATACATCTGGGAATGCCTCTTCCTGGGGCTTTGCAGAGTCATAAATCATTTTCCACTTTGAAACATTCTCCCTTACATGATCCATCAGTCCATGAAGGTTTTTTAGACTGGATGCACGTACAATCTCAGCCCATGATTTGTCAGTCAACCACTCTGGGGCTGGGTTGAGGTAAGGGTTATCAAGAGCAACACCCCCTGTCAATAGGAACCGCCAAACCTCATCATCTATTTTATCTTCTCCTTTCATTATTCCTATAGTCAGGAGGAGGGAGAATAGCAGTTTATCCTTCTCAAATAGTGAACGGCAGACATTATTGTAGATGCTTACTGTGAAATGTTCAATTATATTCTCAATTCTCTCCTTTAGATCATCACTCTTTTTGCTATTAGCAATGGATTGAATGTACAAGTTAATGAACCAAATTAATGAATACTGGTACATAGGTTCAATGTTTGCCAGATCAGAGATGCAGAAGAAGAGAGTTGCTGAATGAACAGCCACTGGCTTGTAACCCATTCGAGTAGCATCTATCTGCATTTCAGTTACAGATGCAATTTCCTGCTTTTCTGAGATTTCTTCAGATAGCTCTTTGGATGAAGATAAAACCTTAATTGCGGTTTCATCTTCTAAGATGTTTCCTTCTGACTTGGAAAGAACCTCAAGGATTTTATCTTCTATCTCCTTCAGCTGTTTCTTGTTGGCCGCACTTTCTATGATCAGTTTATTTTTCTTTTCTTCCAGCTCAGGCTTTTCCTTTGCAGCTACAATTCCAAGAAGTTGGTCCTGAAGACCTAGTGGTGTAATCATGAAGTTGAGTAGGCAAACTTTCACAGCCACTTCAGGAAAATAATGAGGATTCCTTAAGCGAGTTGTCATGTAAAACTTAAAGTCTCTTGAGTATTCAATTATATTTTCACCTAACCTCATGTATTCCACACCCTGTTGCTTGAATGTTAGCTTTAGCAATATAGGCTCTATGAAAGCATCTAGTTCTTCACCAATATTTTCAAGCAAGACTGGTGTTCCAAACTGGATAGCATTTTCCAGTATCCTCACATAGTTTGTATCAGACAGTTTGATAACTGAAAGCTTGTTAGCTTTCTCCATATTTTTTATCCACTTGTTGGCTTGCCTTTGAGGATCAATCATTAAAGCCCATCTTCTTGAGTTAGAAACAATTATACCATTATCAACTGAAAATGAATCAACTGGCAATCCAGCAATCTGCCAGGCACGGATTTTGACAGGATCCCCTAAAGTATTACTGAGGCTAAAATCATTGGAACATGGTATGTGCTTCTCCTTGCATAGGACCTGCCATTGCTTTTGGCATTCAAGGCGATAGTCTACAGTAAAGGCTCCCAAATAAGCCACTGTTCCTGAAGATAACAAAACATCACCAGTAAGATCTGTGTATCGGATTCCCAACAATCGTGCAGCTTCTGTCCACCTATCTTTCTCTCCTCCAAGTCCACTAATCAGCTTTTCAGCTCTTACCAGCTTTTGTGAACAGATTTCAATGTTGTTTTCTAATTCTTTCTTCCGGTTATTCATGGTTTCAAATTCATCATTCAAAGCTTGGAGACGGTCCATTACATCCTTAAGTTCAGCACGCTTTGTATTTAGCTTTTTCATTTGAATTTCAAGTAAACCTTCTGCCTCCCTAAGGCGCTCACGTTTTGGAGCAACCACTTTAGCTACACGGTCATACACCTCCATGGCTCTCACCCATTTGCATAAACCTTCACAGGCTGATGACACATTTTTTATGACAGCCGGCTGAAAATCTGGATGCTCAATAAACCTCTCTCGGATCCTCTTCATTACAGCAGGAGGAATATTCTCCTTGTCGTATGTCTTTAAGCCTTCAAGGAATTTCAGATCTCCTAGAAGCTTTCTAGAGATTCCCCAATAGTCTTCTATCATTTTACCTGTATTGCACATAAATCAAATCAGGCTTAAATCAGAGGTATTTAAAATTAAAATACTTTAAGCACTGATACGAAATAGCTAATACTAATTATCTTGTTGTAGGTTTGTGCCATACGCTGCAGTTAATAAATTTTACAAAAATGCTTACATATTAAAATTCAAATAAGGACACAGCATCATTAATCTGTGTTGAACTGAAATTTAGTGGGCATGTACATTAACGATACAACAATTTTAATTTTAATCTGCCAAAAGCAAAGGGAGAGAGAAACAAATGGTTATAAAAGTTTTTTGGGGTTGACTTTTATTAAATAAATCCTATTCTGAGGATTTCCTTCCTAATTTACATAATAAAAGCAATATTTATACTATTAATTCCTAATTATTAAGGGATAAACTGTGGGTGCACTAGGTAGGGGAGAAGGTGGTAAAAGGCATCTCTTCCCCTCTTCCATCCAGTATGCTTATGTGTGACACAATACTAATCCTATTAATCCCCCTGTGCAAAAGTCTGGCTAGCATGACTAGAGATGCTCCACAGGTGCAACAGGAGTGGTTATCTAGAAGTATGGCATAGCCTGGATTCTGCCTCCCCAACATGCTTGGTAGTGTTTGGCAGGTGGTGCTGGAGGGGAGCATGCAGGTGTAAAGTACAATAGTGCAGCATACTCCACCAGAGCTCTCTGAGGCATCCTTCTTGCAGCTGCAAATCTTAGCTCGGTGTGAATGTAAAGCAGAATACTTGACTGTGTCTCAGCTAGGACACAGATGACACAAACAGTCCCTAAGCTTTCACAATGGTATTATTACCGCTGCCACTTGGATCAGGCTTCCTCTCTGGTTTCATTCCTTTCATTACACAGATACTCTCCATAACAAGCTTGACAGGGCCTGGTGGATTCTGCATGGCTTTGACAAGTGAGATGTCTGAGGGGTTCAGGGTATCAAGAGCTAAGAGTGCAGCCTCTAGAGCTGGCATGGCCTCTGCAAGGTCCCCTTCACACTCTTCCTGAAAATACATTGAACAGAATGCTTTAACCCTTTGAAGCAGTTTACAGTCTATTGTAAACTGACTGACACGAGCTGAGAGATGCTAATGAGGTATTAGTGAACCATTTGCACTTATAATTAACTAGGAAAAATGTACATAGCAGTACATTTCAAGCAGAGATAACTATTTTAATAATCTGTCCTGACAGTTTAGTGTATTACTCTAAACACAGTCATTTTAACTGCATCTCACCACCATGTTCCTTTTTACAGTTGAAGGCCCAAGGGGTATCTCCATTTCACTATTTAAACATCTTCAGAATGCTTCTGCTGACATGTTGCAGGTACTGAGAAATGTGAGGGGTGGGGAAGAGTTACAGATTCATGGAACATCAGAAGTGTGCTGAGCAGCTCATTTCTTTTACTATATGCATGTTACTATTACAGCAGAATACAGCATATAGCAATAACTTCAGAGATAACACCAAGTATCAGCAGTTGTATATGTTTTGCATTTCTGCAATAGTTGAGACAGTGTTGGAGATTCTCACAATCTCTCATGGAGGTCTTTGTGCCACAAATATCTGATCATGGAGATATTCCCTCTGAGGCTGTTTGGTCCTGGCCTATAATTGAGGCTCCTGGGTTACTATCATAATATAAATAATAATAATAATTTTTTATGACCATCTCATTCCCCAGTAGTGTGGATACAGGGTTCTGGATTAATGACTTGCAACTCCTGGCCTATATACAAGACTGTCACACACAAAGCACTGCAGGACAGTTTCCAACCTGATGATGGGATACTGGGTTGGGACACCTCATCTCCTAGTGTCCAAGACTTAATCTCATCCTTGTAAAGCACACATCTTGTGTTTCTGCTACATTCATTAGAGTGAATGGAACATTAGGCTCACTGGGCAACATTGTAACAAGACAACATGTTTTGTAGGCCTGTCTGCTATCACCAAGGGTATGTCTGTACCACAATTAAAAAGCCACGGCTGGCCCAAGTCAGCTGACTTGGGCTTGTCGTGCTCAGGTTAAGGGGCTGTTTAACTGCAGTGCAGATGTGTGTGCTCGGGCTGAAGCCTGGGCTCTATGATCCTGTGAGGTCGGAAATCCCCAGAGTTCAAGCTGCAGCCAGAGCCCGAACATCTGCACCATAATTAAACAGCCTTATACCGCAAGCCATGTGAGCCTGAGTCAGTGGGCACAGGCCAGCTGCGGGTGTCTAACTGCATTGTAGACATAGTCAAGAGACTACAGGTGAAATTCTAGGATCTGTAGAAGGCCCCACTGCTTTGGAGCTACTGCAGTCCCAGTGCATGGGAAATGGTGGTCTGAGAAGCTATTCCTACATGCTGTAGAACTCAGGAACACTAGCACAGAGTGGGGAGTGGGGCTATGGATTGGCTGACAGAGTGACATGGCATAGTAATGTGTCCGCAAACTGAAAATACCATAACACCACAAAAGCCCCACATAAAGCGGTGGGCTTGGCATACCATAACTTGCTGCTCCAGCTTAGAGACTATGGCTCCTGTCTGCATATAGCAGCCACAGAGTAACTGCACTATGCCCCACATCAGCTGTGGGGAAGAGATTTCTCCATCCCTGGAACCCTTTATAGAGCCTCTATATAAAACCTGTTTACTGGTGCTTTATGCAGAGCATGAGCAGGGCCGGCGCTACCATTTAGGCAGCCTAGGCAATCGCCTAGAGTGCCAGGATTATTCAGGGGGCGGCATTTTGCCGGGGGGGCGGCAGGCAGCTGCGGTTGACCTGCTGCAGGCATGCCTGCGGAGGGTCCGTTGGTCCGCGGCTCCGGTGGAGCTGCCGCAGTCATGCCTGCGGACGGTTGGCTGCTCGCGCGGCTCCAATGGACCGCCCGCAGGCATGACTGCGGCAGCTCCACCGGAGCCATGGACCAACGGACCCTCCACAGGAATGACTGCGGCAGCTCCACCAGAGCCGCGGGATCAGCGCGGGGGGTGGCGAAATGGCCATGTGCCTAGGGTGCAAGAAACCCTAGCACCGGTCCTGAGTATGAGACTTATTCCAGATAAATAACAATCCTGGAAACATACCCCACCCATGTAATTAGGTCCATCTCTTTCTTTAATCAGTTGCATAAGGGGACTAACTTTCCCTTTCAGGAAGATCTGAGATGCACCTTGAATGACGTGTGCAAGATATATGTTAAAGTCAGGACTGGAAAAAGGAGTTCTGGGAGCACTGTAGAATTAGTATCCGGCCATCACTAAATACAGACAGGGTAACATTTGTTAACATTATTAACATCTCAATCATCATCTCTCATGTTTTTGTTTTTTTAATTACATTGTTAGGAACTTGGGCCTCACCTGTAAAGTACTTTGCATCTATCTCTGCAACCCCCAGTTACTTTGATGGGAGTTGAGGCAGATTCAGTACCTCACAGGGACAGGCTGTTGTAAACTACCTTAATAGCTTTGGAAACAGCCGCAGCATCATTAGCCTCCTTTTCATCTGCAGATACTAGCTCCTTCTTTGCATCTACTTGGATCGTTTCTTTTTCTATCTGGATCATCATTTTCTCTGTTTCTGCAGAGGTTTGAATTAGTTCAGGCTGCAGGGCAGTCAGCTCCTTCTGCATTTCTGCAACCTAGTGAAGATATCAAGTGAGAGAAATCCTCGTAATTTGCATGTGCATTTCCTGTCTCAGTGTGATAGGTAGAAAATGGTAAAGCTATTATGACACTTAGTACAATTTAAAAAAGGACACTCAGCATACAAATCACATTTTAAAAAGTAGCCTTCTTACCTATTTTACTGAGATCTCCTCCTGTTAAAACTGAAGCAGATTTTAAAAATCTAATGTGTTTTTCATATTGTAATGTCTTTAGTTTTTGCAATTCACTCAGCCTGGACACTGAAAATAAACTGATCAGTTTTGATTTTCTTATAGTCAGCTGGTGGACCCCAATGCTTCCCTCCATTTACATGCATGGATGAGAATCAAATCCAGCATAAACCAGACAAGGGTTACAGAAGTGGGAATAGCTGCAGATCCTTGGGGTGCTCTGCTCTCCTCTACTAGGGAAGTGCACAGAAGTTGGAAGCTCCTTTGTTTTGCCAGGGTCTGTTCCAGGAGCAGCAGGGAGAGGAGCTGGGAAGCTGAGGGCTTGGTGGATTTCCTAGTGCAAATCTCCTCAAAAGGTAATGCTCATTCATGCAACAGTAACTCCCTTTCTGCATCTTCTTCCCATTTTGAAAGGAGGAACAGGCATAGGCGTGGACAGCCAATGTCACGAAAGCTCTTGAAGAAACTATGCTGCCAGAGATTCTTCAACTGGGGCTCTGAGAAAACTATAATGTTACTTGAACTTAGCAAAGCTTTTCTAACATGTTTGGTTAAGTAGCTTTGACTCCATTCAATCTTAGATTAGGAGATCTACTTTGAAGTTACATGCCACCGTTTCTTAAAATAGCTAAGCAAGAATCTCAGATTTGCTGGTGGCTTTTAAGAGGAAAATTATTAACACAACAGTGAACAGAGAATTAAGCTTGCAACTCCTATTAGCATTAGCAGATGCTGTGTGCTAAATTAACCATATGCTATGTTAAAAAATATTCTTCAAGTTTTCTGTCTAAACTTACTTGTGAAGATGCAAATTCAAGTTTTTGAAGACCCACAAGATAACGATTTCTCATCATGTCAACTTCTTGCCTCTTGCTATTTAGTAGAGTCTTAAAGGTGAGAATCAATTCCAGATAAGATGTTGGTGTTACGTAGTTGTGTCTTCGCAGTGTGCTGTAATAGCTGACAGAAAGTTCTCTCACACTTTCTTGGAAATATTTGCACATTGACACAACCCTATGGAAAATCTTACATATTAATATGAATTAAAATATCTCTTTATAGTAATCCTGGCAATTTTGTGTCCTACTAACTGTTTGGTTATTTCTATTAGCATCTAAAATAATGGAGTCAAAGTTTGCTCTTGCTTACTCCAATGTAAACACAAAATAACTACACAGAAGTCAATGAAATTATATTAGTGTTACTGAGAGCAAAATTTAGTCCATTATTTAAAATATACTGAGCTAAATTCTTTTCTCAGAGAGGATTTTAAGAGGTACTGAATGAACATAGTGCACACTAAAGTCAAAGGGAACTTCAGGTATTGAGCACCAATAAAAATTGGTCCATAAACCCACACAGACCCAAACTGACTATTGTCCTAGGATGGCTCCCAACTGGGGTGCCCACCAGCATCTGGCAGCAGCATCACTAGTGTGCCTGCCCCAATTTCCCCTTCAGTAGTTCCCAGAAATAGTTTAAGCAGTCTTTCTGAATATACACCTCTACCTCGATATAACGCTGAGCCAAAAAATCTTACCACGTTATAGGTGAAACTGCATTATATTGAACCTGCTTTGATCCACCAGAGTGAACAGCCCCATCCCCCCTGAGCACTGCTTTACCACGTTATATCCGAATTCGTGTTATATCAGGTCATGTTATATCGGGGTAGAGGTATATATATCACTTGCAGGGTTAATTTATTACAGAATAAAGCCCTGTATGTATAAACCCATAATAAACTGAATCCCCAACGGTCTATCAGCATCCCAAGTCATCTCAGTGTCTCCCATCACGCTTACCCCTCAAGTATTGCTCTGGCATCTCTCAGCAGACCTCACCCCAGCCTTCAACCCTCTCTGGCCCCGGCTCTCTAGCTCATGAAGGTCAACAAAGTCTGCTGGCTTCCAGGCAACTCCTTCCTCTGCAGATTTCCCCCAGGCAACTCTCTGGCATAGGTGCCGACTTTCTAATTTTACCGGGGGTGCTCAACCCCTGCTTGCCCCAGGTCCCACCCCCACTCCATCCCTCCCCCAAGCCCCACCACTGGCTCTTCCCACCCTCGCTCCACCTCTTCCCATGGCTGCCATGCCTCTTCCTACCCTGTTCTGCCCCCTTCCCCGAGCGCACCCTGCCCTTGCTCTGCCCTTCTCCCTGGCACCTCCTGCATGCCACCGAACAGCTGATCTGCAGTGGGCAGTAGATGCTGGGAGGGAGTGGGAGGAGCTGATTGGTGGGGCCACCAGTGGGTGCTGAACACCTGCTATTTTTTTCCCATGGGTGTTCCAGCCCTGGAGCACTCATGGAGTCAGCACCTGTGCTCTCTGGTGCTCCTTCTGTCTCTCCTCTGTTCCCAGGCAGCTCTCACTCATGCCTTCCTGTCTTCTTTCAGAGACCCCTCAGGCAGCTCTCTCCTGCCCTTTTCCTGACTGACTCCATCTGCACTCTAAGGCAGTTCTGACTCACCAGGTCTGTCTCCCTTTGGCTCTAGAGCCCAGGTGTCCTCTTTTAAGCCCCATCTATGGGTGAAATGACCAGTCTTACAGGGCCAGTGTCACCCTGTGAAAACATCAATGGAGTTGCACTCTTGTAACTAAGGGTATGTTGACACTTTGAGCTGAAGCTGATAACATCTTCAGCTGAAGCATCACATAGCTGTGATGTTATCCTTATATGATCCTTCAGCTGGAGATGTGATTATCAGCTTCAGAACCCTCTTGACAAATAAACACATACGCTTTTCTTATTTCATCTTCGAGTTCGACATCCTCCAAAAACTTGTTTGCAACCATTTCCAAAGCATCAGTGGGCCAGGTCTGGAACCAGTCAATGGTGCAGCAGTTTATCAGTGAAGGGAACATTCGTAGTCGATTCCGGAATGCATCTCCAATTGGACTCATTGCTGGAAAGAATGTATATTGTTCTTAAGTCCACCAACAGTTAAGAGGCAGAAAGATTTAGAATAAGACACTGAGTGTTATATACAGACCTAAGACAATATGTAAATTTTTCTTCACTCTTTCAATAAAGAAATTGTACATAGCAAGTGGAGTAGCCTCGATTTTCCTGCCTTCCGTCCTTGCTGCAGCCTGCATTTTCTCAACAACGTCAGCCTTCTCATCCGCTGCAAAGATATTAGGCACATCACCTGTATTTAAAAGCATGTTAACATCCTCCACAAATGACTCGTCTTTTATTTGATTGTCACAGAACAAAAAAGACACATTTTTGTTACTGACGCCAGTCTGCAGCATGATTCGTTTCACATCCTCCTTCCATTCGTTGTTGCCATAGGACTTCGTGATTTCAATCTGAAAAAGCTCAAAAGCATTCATGAAGGTGGCCAGCTTGGTAGCACTTTGTCGCCCACTCCCACCAATTCCCACCAAAAGCAAATGACCATTGTCCTGTTTCAGTACTCTGCATATCCTTGAGATATGCTCGATGGCAAACTTAAACATGACCAACGACATTGGTGCCTTGCTGATATTGTTGTACTCGTCAAGGTAATATTCCATCACAGTTGTCAGTTGCTTTAAGTCTGTGATTTCATCATAAGCTTTTACATCACTGTCTGGTTTAAAGTAGTCTCCAAAGAAGAGGCTGCGGATATTATTATCGGTGATCTTGCCAGTAGGTGACAGATGACTCAGTACCTATGAAAAAGACAAGATTCAACTGATAATTCAAACTCAATTTTTTCTCTAAAGAAATACTCATACATATCCACATAGTAGTAGGTCCTACTGCTGTGGAAATGCTATCTTCCAGCTGTTCCAGTATATTATTTTAGACCAAAAAAACCAAAACAATGTATGCTGAAATGTTGTTTTTCAGATATTCATTCCTCAAAATATGAGCATTCTGCTTTCAATGTCCAGTATATGTCTAAGTTTCCAAAAAGCCTAATAAAATACCCACAGCACGTATGGACCCTTCCAAATAGGCACAAATCAAATAACAGCATGACTAACTACCTCAGCCCCAATCCTGCCAGCTACTCATTCCAGGTGATCTCCTGCTCCTGGAGAGAGCCCCACTGAAGTCAGGAGTCCACCTGCAAAAAGTAATTTGCAGGATGAGATCCCTAACTTGCATATTGAGGGTGCACCAATGGAGAAGGTTCAAATTGTTTTCTAATACTGCTACAGTATATCTGAAATGTTGAATTAGTTTTGTAAATTTGTCATTCCCATCTACCTGTCCAAACTGTTTTCAGTGTATAATCCAGTGTACCTTATCAACGCTCTGCTTGAATTTGTTTGATGTTGTTTCTTTTACCATCTTAAAGAACATCTCCCTGTCATCATTGTCAATTAAGCGGTCGTAGAAAACTCGATAAACTTCATGGATCCAAAGTCTGATCAGCTTATCCCCATCCTGTAAAAGCAGATATAAATGAATAGCTAAACATTTAAAGGGCAGGACGTTTCATAACAAAGTAATCAGATCTCCATTTGAGGCCTGATCCAACTCTCACTAAAGTCAATGGGAGGATTTCAATTGTGAGAGTGCAAGCAAATGGATCAACTGGCTTCCTCAATACATAATGATTGTGTCATATCTTTCCTGCCAATACAGTCTTGGCCTCTGCTCACAAAGCACTTAACTATTGTTACATCAAGGGTGTTTATCTTTGGGGCACTTTATGATGATTTTTCATATTTTAGAATAATACCAGTGGCAATGAACAAAGGACATGTGACTCATGACATGGGTGTTTAGGAGCAATCCTTCCATAGAGCAATAAACAATGGGGGTGAAATCCATGCCCCTCTGAAAGCAGTTTAGTCCTGAGTACATTCTCATCTCAAGGAATAAGGATTAACACACATGTCTCCCACCCCTGTAGTAACATTAATAAAGGTCCCCACTGACACACCCCTCCTGCCTCAATAGGCCTACCCCCTGCATGCCTGCTATATTAAAGCTGGCACAGAGATCCTCACAGGACAGCTGCAGCTGTCTGCCTCAGTTCCTGCACTAGAGGAATTCTCCCCTGGATACATCAAGAGTTTTTATGGCCACTTGTAACAGGGCAGCGACCACATTCTTAGAGAAAAGACAAGGATGATTGGAGAAGCAGCCACAGCTGGGGCCACACCCCAATCAGGCCACAGCTGGCCCTATAAAAGGGCTGTGAGCCAGGAGCTAAGGCAGTCTCTCTCCAGCTGTAGAGAGAGAAGGACCTGGCTGCCTGGGAGAGAAGGGGATCTGAGTAGAGTAGTGCTGGGGAATAGGGCAAAGGAGCTGGGGAGTTCCAGCCTGGCAACTCCCCAGGCTGCAGATCCTGTGCAAGGTCTACAGAGGTGTAGCCTGGGGTTAGGGAAAGGCAGCAGGTCCAAACCCACCCCCGTCAGTGATGAGTGGTCTGCCCATTGAGCGGGAGCTAGGTGGTGACTGGCAGTAGCCACTGAGGCAAGGTGGGGATAGGGGGTTCCGCTGGGAGGGGAGACCCAGAGCAGGGGTACTATAGAGGGCAGAATCCCAAGGAAAGAGGCCCTGGGGCCTGGAAGGGACATGGGGCCAGTGGCAGGTGAGACCCCAGCCTGCCGAGGGTGCTCTGGGCCGTAGAAGAGCTAATTCCCAGGACGACCAGCAGGAGGCGCTGCTGGTGGTGAGTCTCGCTTCACTACACCACTTTATGTCACTCCAGCCCTTTTACCAAGTGTAAAGGGATGAGAATATTCCCTAACGTGCTTAATAGCTTTGTTTGGCTTTTTTATATTACATAGAAACTTCCATCATCAGCTAATAGCAAGATACATTTTTGGGGGCCAAGCCATTCAACCTCTTTGTGCATCAGTTCCCTCATCTGTTAAATGGGGATAATAATCCTTCTTTTCTCTCTTCTTCCTTTGTCTTGTCTATTTAGGTAACAAGTTCAGGGGCAGTGACTGTCTCCTACTATGGATATTACAGGTCCTAACACATCAGGGCCCTGATCTAACAGTTACTGTAATACAAGCAAATAAATAATAACAATATCTGAATATGTTTTTCTTCATCAAGAGGAAGGAGGAAAGTGCACAGCAAAATATTCAGGCCCAATCCTGCTCTCAGTTATATGCATGCAAACCTATTAAAATTACAGTGCATGTTAGTGAAGAGAATTTAGCTTTAATACTTTATTTGTTTAACTATCATTTTATGAACAGTTAAACAGCAGCCTACTTGTAAATGGGTGTGTGGACACAACAGCACTCCTCTAACAACACGGGAGAAATCACGCAGATTAAAGACGTAATGGGATTTTGAAGGAGTTGGAAGAAAATTCTCGACAGCCATTTTATAAATGGCCATTGTAGCTTGGATTATCATCTTGCCAAGCCTTAAAAAATAAATAAATAAAAAGAAGAGAAAGGTGAATTTAATTGTGAGGCATGCAAATAAAAGATCTAAGACAATATGTTCTCTGTAAAATAGTCTCGGGAATCATAACACCATTACCTTGTAAATACAGCTTCAAATCCTTTGCTGAAATGCCAGTCAACAATCGAAGAGAAAATCTTGGTTAAAATGTCATCATCAAAAGCATTGATGGAAGTAATATTCAAGTGTCGTGTGAAACGCCCTGTAATACACAGTGAACGACACAGTCATGTCCAGTACTGCACAATTTTCTTTCCACCATACATCTACCATTTGTCTAGCAGTGACCATCTTATTAGCAATAAAATCAAGCTGCAAAATTTGGATCTGGATCTGGTTCCAGGGTTTTGTTTCAGGAACATTTCTACACCTTAATAAAATGACACTATCACTAGGTGAGACTGATATGAGATAGAAGTATAGTAGTAGCAGCAGGAGTGGCGGGAAGGGCTAGCTTCCCTCGGCACAAACCCAACATCTCTAATGGGCACACACTCAAGGCTGTTAGTCCTCTCACTGTTTACACTGCCATGGCTACAGTCTACTTCTAGTGCATTAGCTCAGTGAGGAGCTAGCGCAAGTATGTCTACCCGAGCTGGGAATCATACCCCCAACTCGAAATGTGGACATACCCTGAGATGAACTAAAATTCTGGTGAAGGCAAGACAATCTGTAGTTTTCACACAAATTAGCAAGTTAAGATAAACCTTAGATTCACCCTAGTTTTCACCTTGACCTGGTAAAATGTGCAAAAGCTACAAACTGCCTTGTCTATACTCGGATTTTACTGTGTTAGTCAGCATTTGTTATCTAACGTGATAAAAACAACCTGTTCCTAAGTATTTGGTATTATTTTCAGGCTTTGTATCTTCTGTTGATTATTAAACCCACCCGGAGGAAACAGACGCAGATTAAACTTGAGTCATCATCAATCGTCACCACCACCATCATCATCATTCTTCCTATACCATCAGGTGAGGCAGAAGTCAAACACCACCAATCATCCCTATCCCGGGCTCATTTTTCCAGCTCCTTTATATTCAGATGTAATAATAAATGTGTGTATGTGGGCTTTATTTGGAATGGTCCAGCTGGTGAATCTGCCCGCTGGCTTACAAGCTGCATACAAACACAGCACTTGCTTACACAAAGATTTAGCTACAGATTAACTGTCCATGTGGACAGTTCATTAATGCACTTTGATCTAGTCCAGTTTCAAAGAGGACTGGATCAAAGCACATTGAGAAACTGTTAAGGCGTATCATCACGGTCCGCATGGACAGTGATCCTGCAGCATGCTAGTGCTGGTTAGACTCATACCCCAGCTTGCCGCAAACTAATTATTCATGTAGACAAGCTCATAGTTTTCTATTTTAATAACATTAGGTAAGCCAGGATTCCCTCTATAACCTAGCCAACTAGACAATGGGTTGTCGTAGTGATGTATTTCTATATTATATTATATTATATTAATTATATTATATTATATTTATTTCCTACCTGTAATATCATTTCTTCCTCCACCAGGAGGGCCCATTGCTGAAACAAGTAAGACATCTATGATATCAAGCCTGGATGTATCCTTCTTGTCATACCAGTAACCATGATCAATCCACTGTCTAAGAAGCTCAATAGGTGGCTGGGCTCCGTACACCTCCTTTGCAGGCATGTTTAGGTCATCTAAAAAGAACGTTCATGTCTTAAGAAATAAATCAAAGCACAGATACCTATTATCTCTCTTAACAAGGAAAAGGTTACCTTTCATTATTATTATTTCTCTTTGATGCAACAACTGAATCTAATGTAAGTATACCACGCAGGGGTAATTTTTTTTAAGTTAAATATATTGGTTTGATTTTGTTTGGCTGATGAGCTGGTTTTTTTGTTTGTTTTGTGTTTACTTAAGATCACAAATTGCAACATAAGGTACCAAACTGAACAGATTTAAAGTAAGGGAGCAAACCATCTTAAAGACAAGCACCACTTCAGTGCAGTGTCATTGGACCACTTTTTACAACGGAGGGTGCTGAAAGCCAAAGGTCTCCAACTTTTTACCTTGCACCCTCTCCCCTGAGCTGGGGCCAGGACCAGACTATGGCTCCGAGAGGTCGGGGAGACGGGGACAGGGGTAAGGGGGCTGAGGCTGGAACCACAGCTGTGGAAGGAAGCAGAGTCCCGGGTGCGGGGCCAGCAGCCAGATCCCTGCATACAGGGCCTGCAGCAGAACCCCAGGCGTGGGTCCTGCAGCCAGGACCCTGGGTGTGGGGCCAAGAGCAGAGCCCTGGACACAGGTCCTGCATCTGGAACCCTGAGTGCAGGACCAGGAGCGGATTCCTGGGCGTGGGGCCAGCAGCAGCGGGACCCTGGGTGCTGGGCCAGCGGCCGGGACCTCATGCAAAACATGGGGGTGCTGTAGCACCCCCCCCACACACCACTAGCTCTCACACCTGTGCTTCAATGTATGTAAATTTTCCAGCAGAGGACAATCCTAATCCTTTCACAGATGCCTTTAAAAAAAAAAAAAGTTGTGGGTAGTGTATAATTACCAGACCAATGAAGCACTTAGTTCTCCTAAGCCTGATTTTACATGAAGAAATAAGAACACACAAGTTGTCTTACCTACAAATATTACAGCTTTTTTCCCCACAGGAGGTCCAAATAGTCCCTTTCTTCTTCTGTCCAGCTTTGACATAATAATATCCTGGGTTTGGTTAGCTGAAGTTCTTGCAGAGAAATTGATGCAGTTAGGGACGTATTTAAGTTTTGGAAGTTGCAGCAGAAAGCTGTTGGTAATCGCGGATTTTCCTGTACCAGTGGGGCCCACAAACAGCAAGGGGATGTTATGTTCCACATATGTTTTTAGAAAAAAGGATTGCCTGGCTGTTTCCATTGTTGGAATTATAAGCTCGGACACCTATTATATGGAAAATTAAAATACGATGTGGAAAACAAATATCTAACATTGTAACCAATACTGAGATTTCAAATCAATTTACTGAAGTGAGTTTATTGCCCAAAAAAGGAGTTTTTAAAAATTACTTCTATATGTAAATAAAGGTTATGACAAGTTTCTTGCAGATACTGTAAATGGTAAGGAGCTGCTTTTGTTCTGTGTTTGTACAGCACCTAGCACAATGGAGCCTAAGTCATGCATGACTAGGGCTCCAAGGCATTGTGACAATTCAAAGCAAAAATGGGAGCACTGGATAATTCCTAATCTGGGGCTCAATTCTGCCCTTCACTGTGCAAAGGGAAGGGGTAAAATGTCACAGGGAGTCTCTTCTCCCCCCACATCAGTGGGGTAGCTATGTGCTGTGTACTTAAAAGTTATTATTAAATGATGAAATAAAGATTCATTCTTCTTCTTTCCACATATGTCGTGTAGATGCTAGCTATACTAATATCTAGCACGTCAATGAGGAATAGCGGTAATGAGGCAATGGTTAACAACATTTTGAACTTCTTAAAGATTTCTACAACCATTAATGAATTTAACCCCACATCACAGCTGTAAGGCAGGTGTTAACAGGGTGGCTCAGCCCTTAAGGGCTAGGGCTAGCCAACCCTGATTATACAATGAGCCACTCTATAAAGAGCAGCAGGAGGCTGCAGTGAAAGAGGGAATGAATATCCAGGATTAGAGACTGCTAGGAGAGTGAGCAGGTTCTAGCAGAGAGTCCTGGAAGTTAGGACTGAGACTCTGACCAGGCAAGGCCTGGGAGTGGCCTGCCAAAGCAGAAAAGATGCCAGGCAGGAAGGCCTGGGAGGAGGAAGAGAAACCTTTGTCTTGTGTGGGCTTTTGGATGGAAAGAGGGGAAAGTGAGGCAGACTGCCTGTGGAATGACCTTAGGCCATGAGGGGGGACATGGGAGGCAGTCAGCCCTGTTACAATTGGGAAGGATAATTAGCCCCACTTTGCAGATGGGCAAACCAAGGCACACAGAGATTATGTTCAAAGCTTGCCATCAAAATGTGGATGCCTCTGTTCTGGGTTGTTGGACACCCTAAGTTGGCCTCCCCATCCTAAGGAAGCTGTGAGTCAATTCATGTAGAAGTGCTGATTAATCAATGTTATATTACACAAGGTCTCAGCCTGAACACCCAAAAACAGGCACCAAAAATCAGAGGCTGCTTCTTGGTTAAGTGACTTGCCCAAGGTCATACAAGGATTCTGTAACAAAGCCAGGAATTGAGCCCAGATCTTTCACCACAAGATCACCCTTATGCTGCATATTTACCTTTTGAACTGAGATTTAAATATAGGTCTGATATCAGAACCAAGGTTTAAGCAAGGGAGAGCCCATACAGCTTAAGACATTCATAGTAAGCAGAAAGAAGTCATATATAAATTAATCTGAGCTACTAAATGTAACTGACTTGTAACTCTGTCATTTCACAACATTGTTTTCATCACTGAGTTCTTTTCCATAATGAAAAAAAAATGTTAACCTTTGCACCAGCAGGGATATTTTGCTCCTCCCTAGTGATGTAATCAGTCCATATGTTCCATTGCCCACTGGCTTGCTTGTGAAAATAGAAGTCATACACACTCCCTGTTAAACAAAACACAGAATATAGGTATCACGGGGTAGCCGTGTTAGTCTGGATCTGTAAAAGCAGCAAAGAATCCTGTGGCACCTTATAGACTAACAGACATTTTGGAGCATGAGCTTTCGTGGGTGAATACCCACTTCGTCGGATGCATGTGTCATGCATCCGACCAAGTGTGTATTCACCCACAAAAGCTCATGCTCCACAACGTCCGTTATTCCATGCATCCAACAAAGTGGGTATTCACCCACGAAAGCTCATGCTCCAAAACGTCTGTTAGTCTATAAGGTGCCACAGGATTCTTTGCTGCATTTACAGAATATAGGAAAATTGACTGAATAGACAGTCAAAATAATGTCATGTCACTTTAGCCTCTAAAGTATTTCTCCCTAGTTCTTTCTAGTACAAGGGCAGAAATGATCAAATTGATTTGTCAGTTCTTCACATGGCCTGTGCGGCAATGAATGCCTCCTAAATAATACTGAATATCCTCCTCTCCCATTGAACCTCACTGTCAGGAAGTTGTTAGCTGCAACAGATTTCACCGTTTAGGTCAATCTGGGGCACATGCTCCTCTTGTTTAGAGCAACAAAAAAGAGCTCCCCACTGTGTATCTTTCAGGCCTGGCTGCAGGATTTCTGCAGCAAAGGAAAAGTGCCAGACACCCCAGTCTGTCCGGCAGTGCTAGACAGGATTTGGCAGGGTTTGTAAAGCAAGACTACGCAATACAAATACAGTTATGTAGAAACACCTTTTTCTGGAAAGATATTGTTTTTGGTGAGCTTCACGCTTTTGGGGCGTGGGTTCTCATCATCCATTCCCATTAGCAAGTTGCGGAAAAACAGATCAAATTTCTTTCTGCTGTCTGCATTGATGGTCCCACCGATTGTCCAAACCAGTGCGAAAAGGAAAAGTCCCTGTAGCCATAAGATGATCTGCTGACTAGACATGGTTTCACCTTCTTCTTCGCCCGATTTCCTTATTTCATCTAAAAAATGCATTCAAATCTTGGTTAAATGATCAAAATCTGCTTTTGTAAAAAAATCATTCTAAGCCAGATCCTCATTGCCTTTAATGGCGCTAAATCAATTTTCACCAGGTGAGACTCTGGCCCTGTTTTGATAGTGCAATATATTGTTTTAAATTAAAAATGAATGAGTGGGAAATATTTAAAGGAGTTCTAAATATTTCATTAGGATGCTAGCAAACAGCATGCTAAACATCTAAGGCCATGCCCACAGGGCCTTACTCAGACCTGTAAAGTACTTTGAGATCCTGAGCTGAGAGGTGCTACACAAGGCACAAAGGACTGTTGTTATTACTAGGTCAGTGAAAAGACCTACGGCATATGATCCACACCTCCATAGCACTTGCTTCATTAAAAATGAAGTCATCTAGCATTAACTTGTCTCTAGTGGCCTGGTTTTTCTATTGTTATGACATATCAGGAAAAAATAAGAGGCTGAAGCATTAAAAGATACTGACCGAGCAGACAGGTATAGAGTTTCATCATACTGTAGGATAGATGGACAGCGGATGTCTGTACTATGATTTTGCAGTGAAGGCGAACAAATTCCAAGCAAGGCTGGACTAGCCACATAAACATGTCATCAATCTGCAGGCAGAACAGGAAACAGTTTTAAAACAGTGTAGGAGTGGCATTATTTTCCTTACTTACCTAGTCCTGTATCAAAGGTTTATTTGACTTAGCTGTTCAATAAAATTGGATCCTTAAGGCACCAATAATTCTGCCTGGGTTGGTGGAGGGGGAGATTGGGGAGTGGCCTTGACAAGGCACTATGGGAGTTGCCACAGAGCCATGGAACCTGCCTGCCAGTGGAAAGAAGCTGCTTTTGTCAGAAGCAAATAAATGGTTTGGAATAGGAAGTGTGTTCTCCTCTTATTAATCCAGACAGCAGAAGGACCTTTCCACCTCTGGGAGCTGTTACTCCACCCAGGCACATGGACTAAATATGGGAAGACCATATTTCACTGAGGTTTACAGGATAATCTGAGAGAGTAAATCCAAGGTCTAGTAAGCATACAGCAGAAGGAACACAGACCAGGGTTCCATCAGACCATTAAAGGCACTGGGGGTAGTGCATAGTCACCTCATCCCATTGTGAAATGCCTTCTAGAGCTCCCCAGTATGCAGGGAGAGTGTGACCACTGCTGTAAGTGAAGCGTCATTGCTTTCCCTCTACGGCAAGCCAGCTCTGCTGATTTATGCAGGGTGCAGGAAGTCATGGTCCAACCTCTCCTATGCCTCTGTCTTGGCCTTTTCCAAGGGTATTGCAGATAGTTTATAAAGGGATAGAGATTGCTTCTTAACCAACAGCAGGCAGCATTCCCTCATTCCTAAGCACTTTTCTGAATGTGGTCCCAACTCCTGTCTGCTCTTCCATTGAACAGTGAAGAAGGGGACTGGCAGATCACAGAAAACTATGGCTTCATCTAGCTCCAGGCCCAACACAAAAAAGTTTGTTTGGCCTTTTAATGCCTGATCCTCCTCCCACTGAACTCAGTGTTTAATGCTTAGATAACCTTCAGAACCTATTCCTGCAAACCCACAGTCTCATTTGTAAGTGCACTACACAAACATGAGCACCACTGATCCATCTGAGTTGTTCTACTCAGTAAGAACTACTCTAGTGAGTAAGGGTTTGCAAAAGCAGACCCTGAATGATAAGAATGTTATTAATATATGCATTTCCCATGCTAGGATCTGACTGCCCCAAACAGGTGACAGTGCATTTTTAATGCACATTTCTCACCCCCCTTCTCCTGGACCTGGCTCACATAATCTCCACCTATCAAGCACTAGGACTCTGTTAGTGAAGTCTCACACATCACTAAACCCCATGTAATATTGGATATAACTTTCAAAAGTGGAAGGGAGCCCAGGGATTAGAGACTGCTAGGAGAGTGAGCAGGTTCTAGCAGAGAGTCCTGGAAGTTAGGACTGAGACTCTGACCAGGCAGGGCCTGGGAGTGGCCTGCCAAAGCAAAAAAGATGACAGGCAGGAAGGAGGAAGAGAAACCTTTGCCTGTAGGCTTTTGGATAGAAAGATGGGAAAGTGGGGAAAGTGAGGCAGACTGCCTGTGGAGCCCCTTGAGATTCACAGTATGTCTTCATTGAGATCAGAGGTGTGACTGCAGCACATGTAGACGTACACGAACTAGCTTTGTTCTGTTGCAGCGAAACCATGGCAGTACAAGTGGCAACACAGAAGGTACAAGCTCATCAGGGATCTTAGGCATGCTTGGCAAGCTAGCCTGTGCTGCCTCCCATGCTAGCACAGTTTCACTGGTATAGTTATTCAAGCTAGCTAGAGTAAAGCTAGTGTGGTTATGTCTACATGTGCTGCAATGTGATTGCAATGTAGACATACCCTTTGTGTCCTGATTCACTGAGGTGCTTTGAAAACATTACTCAATGTGCCTACCTGGAAGCCCATAGGACATACTAGGACACAGTGGGCAGATTACCTTTAAAGTAAAAGTTATAAGGGTGACACATAAAAAAAGGCTCGCACCAGTTCTTTGTGCTCCTGTTGCAGATTTGAGGGCAGCGTGTCCACGTAGGAATCCTTCAGAGGCTTCCAACCTAACTGATTAGGATCCATATAGATCATACCACACCTGAAAAAATAAGTAGTCATGGTGCAGTAAGGTATCTGAAATGCATCAGGTACATTGTGTGAGGTAGTTCAGACTTTAGGTGGGTTACTGTTACCTGCTAACAGTTGCTGGAGATGCCTCCTCCAAGTCAGCTGGCTCGAAGATTAAACTCATTTTGGAACTCATCTGAATTATTTCCCCACTCATTAAACACAGCTGGAAAGCAAACATAGCGTAAACATGGTTTAATCATATCATAGCTGAACATTCACTTATAGCAATGCTTGTCATAAAACCACTGAACAGCCATCCCATTTAGTATTCATTCATTCATGTTCCCATAGTATGTGATATTTCTAGAATTCTGTCTTAGAGAGCTCTCTATTTGTTATTGCCAAGTCTTGCAGACTTGGGAGAAAAAGAGAAAATGAAGCATTAGCCAGCTCTTTATATATTCCACAATAAAAAGGAATCCTTTTTCTTTTAGCAGTTAAAGATCATTATAATTCATGTATTTCAATTTACTTAAAAGAGTTAGATCACTAGCTGCAATAACCAAACAACTGCAATTAATTATGTGCGTTCACATGCTAAAGTAACAGGCAAAAATGATGGCTACCTTCTTATTATCATCTAGCACAGTGTTCATGTTCTCTATCCAAACTGCATCCACTGGTCCATCAAATATAATCCACTTCCTGTCTGCTGTGGTTGAAGATGCCTGTTGTCTGAAGGTGTTTGCAAGGACTCCATCTGTCCACTCATGGCTCACGGGGTCAAAACACCCATACAGCTGTCCCATTGTAATAGCTTTGGGATTAATAATTCTGTACTCAACAGCAAACTCATCCATGGAATTTGCTAGGTAGGAATTAAAAATAGATTATATTGATTAGCTAGCTAGAAGGCAAAAGTTCTTTACAAATATTTTTAATTAATGAAGTTTAGAAGTGGAACATTCCTGATAGAATCCCAGTGTAGCCACTCAATAGACCTTACATGTGGAAGCTACCCAGCAGCAAGTAATGACCTCCTTTACTTACACATAGAGTTTATTGCTGCACAAGGCCCGTGTTGTGTGCAAAAGCAAAAGGTAAAAAATGAGGAACAGGACAGAAGCACAATGGAAACTGATGATGCATTAATGAGACAGCTTCACAAAATCTCTCCCAGGAAATAGATCTGTTGAGCAAAGAGGTGCCATTTTTGCAGTCATTTTCCAGAGAAGTACCATATATTAAGAGATTTGTTTGATGCGACTATTGCTGCTAGTTTTGCATGACTACTGTGCACAAATATACTGCTTAACAAAATGTGTAACTGACTTTTTTGCATATTTGTGTGATCAGTTTAAAAGAACAATATTTCTGACTGAGTTTTTCCAATCTTATTCCTGCATATCCAAATTCTCTTCTATTCTGCAACCCGTTAACAGCAGAATTAGCAACCTGAACTTATATTTGTACAGCAAATTCATTGGTCATAGAATTAATTTTTTATGAGAAGTCTTCAGTAGGCTTTTTAGTTTTACCTGTGTACAAATCACCAAGGGCTGCGGCTAGCACTTTGTATGCACAGGTCTTTCCAGCCAAAGCATCTCCAACAATCATGTATCCATGGCGCACCAGCATCATTTCATAAATCTGTATTAGTGACATGAGTTTTATACTTAAATATATTAAAGAACTGAATGTAATGTGTGTGAAACTAGTCTCTTTTGCACTCCTACATTGTGTGAAAGAGCAGATCAGCCAATCTAGACACAAACACTGACATTCCTGTCCTTAAGAAGCCTAAGGCCAAACTCAGAGGGGAGTCTAAGACAGCATAATTACACTTCCTGCCTCCTAAGAGTGTAAATTACTCCAACCCAGGCCTTGTTTTCATTAGAAATTTGCACTGGTTTAACTTAAGTTTGTTTTTAAACTGATTTAAACTAGTGCAAACCCCGGTAGACATTCTTATTTTAGTTTAAGAGGGCCTTTTTTGACTTTAGCTTAATCCAATTGCTATCTGACCCAAGCTACACCAAAATAAGTCTGGTTTAAACCAGAACAAAAAAGTGTCCACCCAACTGTTTGTACCTGTTTAACTAACTTGATTTCAAATCAGCAAAAGCAACTAATAAAAGGGTGAAAGTTAAAGCAGTGGGAGTAATAAAAGCACAACACATGAGTGGTGGTAATAACAGTACCGAGATCTCAAAACACTTCACAAAGACAGTCAGTATCATGATTGCCATTTTACAGATGGGGAAACTGAGGTATAGAGCAATGAACTGACTTGCTCAAGGTCATCCAGCAGACCAGTAACAGAGCCAGGAACATAGGTCTTATGAGTCTTAGTCCAGTGCTCTCAATGCTAAGACACATTGGTTCCTCTAGTAAGACTGAACTTCATTTGCAGGCTCCAGTCATATGACCTGAGTTATGGGTGCAAATATGAGTACCCTTGCCACATGGAAGGGGGCAATATCTACTGACCAACTCGTACTTACTGTTATAGAGGGTGGAGTTTTTTTCTGGCATATCAATGTCTGTACATTTTGTGGTTTTCACTTTGTATAGGTAAGCTTTCTGTAATGCTCTGCTAGCTACTAATTTAGGCCCTGATTCAGCCAGGTACTTTAATGGTTTATACATAAATTATCTTTTTTCAGATGTGATGAATATTTTCTTTAAATACCTGAATAATTTTTCCAATAAACCAAGGAACTGGTTGAAGATTCATTTTTGTAATATTGTCAGTCAGTGCCTGCACAAACAGCTCATAGGCTGGTTTAGGAAGAACCACCCCAGGAAACAGATCAGATATGATACCCTGTTAATGAAAACACACAGGATACTATTAAAAGCAGACTAACAAAAACAAAGGCAGAACTTCTGAGTGTTAATACATAGAAAATGGTAGGAAACTGGACTTTAAGAGGGAATGTATTCAGCTGGACTGAGTCCTAATTTACAGACACTAATTGCGCCCACATTTTTGGACCTGCAAAATTAACTGCAGGTGCAGACCTCAGTAGCTGTGCCTTTAATTGACTCACTTGTTTGAACCCACAATCAGATAGAGCTGAAGGCACTCTGTTTTGCACTCACAAATGAATGAATGTCACAAATGATACAGGCATGAATTGCTCCTGCAAAACAAACGTAAAACTGCTGAAAATCTGCCTTTAAATGTACTGGGGGAGGGGAGAGATTAAATGACTAATGGGGAGATCTGTGTTCTTTTACTTCACAGCAGTGACTTTTTTCAAAAGTCCAGATCTTAGGTTTTTATAATTAATGCAGATGGCTTTGAAGCTTGATACATTGATTATCCTCCTTCTATGGAAGCGTAACATTAGCAATAACAACATGGTTTTCACTCTGACTTTCAAAGAAAATATTTTCTATTGCTTGCAATTTAACTTTCCCCCACCTCCTTCACAGGCTGGCCTACACTTAAAAGTTAGGTCAATGTAGCTACATTGGTCAGCAGTGTGAAAAATCCACAACCCCGAGTGCCACAGCCATGCTGACTTAACCGTGAGCATAGATGCAACTATATTGATGGAAGAATGCTTCCATTGACATAGCTACTGTACCTAAGGAAGGCGGTGTTCCTACAGTGGGGAAAAAACCCTTCCGTTGGTGTAGACTGCGTCTACACTACAGGGTTATGCTGACATAGCTACAGAAACTTAGAAATGCCTATATAGTCTCCATAGTGTAGACACATCCTTATATACAAAATTAGCAAAGAATGATTTTCATAGGCATGAGTTAATAGAGTTACAAGAGATCATGTCAATGGCATGCAACATATCATAAGGTAACTCAAAAGGTAACTCCTATCATTGCTATAAGTTCATTTTTCAAAACAATACTAAGAGCCAAATTATGCCCACAATTAGACTGGTGCAACCCCACTGACTTCAGTAGTAATGATCAAAGAATTTGGACAAAACTGTTTTAAATTAAACAATGGTCTGTTTTCTTAGTTTATCGTGGCAGTTCCATCTATCTGTCTTTCTAGGTTCTTATAACTTAGTATTTTAATGCAACTACCTGTTATCTTACCTGAAAGAGAGGAACATCTTGTGCTAAGAATTTAGCTAAGTTAACATCCAGCAGAGCTTGAAGTAACAATACACTTTCATCTTCTTCTGGGTACTTTAGTTTTAAGTTTCCTGCTGCTGTCAGGACAGATTTAACAGCACGCATTCCATAGTCATAGTGATGCTGAGAGGATAACTGCTCAGAGCAAAGACGGTACGTGGCAACAATTTTCTGGGCAAGACTGTGGATGTTAAAATATGGTGTGTGAAATGCAAATAAAATGCCAAATATATCAGATATTTGCATATTTAAAGCCCAGATCTTTGAAGTAAATGGAGTGATGTCAGTTTACACCTGAGGACATGCCCCAAAATGTATAGAACTCTAAATGACAGATTTCTCCATTGTTTTGGGTTTTGTAAAACAGTAACAGCTCAAATGCTGTTTCCCTGTTCACGTGCCTCAAACATATATAAAACTTCATTCACACAGAGTGACAATTCACCTCTGTGCCAAGTTCCAGAAGAAGGTTTACACACTACTTATGGAGGCTTAAGTAAGCCTTAAGTAAAGTGTAACCTTGTGCTTCCCTCCACCTAGGGGTACATTTCACCTATGGTAGCCAAGGTACATATCAAAGGTTTGTTGTGTGCTTTTGTTGTTTTACAAACTTGAATCAATTAATATCATGCAGGTCTTTTGAGATGGATTATCAGGAAAACCCATTAAGGTGTTCATTTTCAAAGCAATGCATATGGATTTAATCACGTGATTTTAACTGAACAGAACAGTTGCCTGGATAAATATTTACACAACACTTGGAAAATTTAGTCCAAATTATCAGTAGAAACAACACCACACACACACATACTCCCCACCCTCCGCCCCACACACAGAGTGGTTAGCCTCCTGAGGAATTTCAGAGCCAGCTGTAAGTGGAAAATTGAATATGACTCACCTTCTAGAATCAAGAAATCCCATTGAATAAAGTGAAATTTCACCAATCAAAGCATAATCTGGAACCATCATGGCAACTGTTCGGAACAGTGCCTATGGGAGAAAAAATTAATATCTAAAAGAACGCAGACCCAAGAATAGAGAATAAAGCAATAACTTGAATTAGTTTTATAGGTGTAGTGTTCCTCTGTAAATGCACAGACTTTTGTCATTTGCCTTCCATGCATATGACTTTAGGAATCCAACTGAGGTCAGGGAGAGTCTGTTATTATCGTTATTCTTGATTATTTGCATTATGGTATTGCCAAGAGGCTTTAACCAAGACCAGATCTCCATTTTGCTAGGCACCATATAGACACAGCAAGAGACATTCACTACTCTGAAAATTTCATGATCTAAATAGATAAGACAGAGGAAGTATTATTACCCCATTTTACATATGGGCAAACTGACACATGGAGGAGAGATTGTATGCGGTGTGTTGTAGCTGTGCCATGAGCAGGACCGGTGTAATCACTAGGTGAACTAGGCGGCCGCCTAGGATGCCAAAATTTGGGGGTGCCGAAAAGTGATGTCCAACATTTTTTTTTTTTACACAACAGTGGAGTCACATCTTATGTGGGGGTTAGGTTCTAAGGCAGGGGTCGGCAACCTTTCAGAAGTGCTGTGCCAAGTCTCCATTTATTCACTCTAATTTAAGGTTTCACGTGCCAGTAATATATTTTAACGTTTTTAGATGGTCTCTTTCTCCAAGTCTATAATATATAACTAAATTATTGTTGTATGTAAAGTAAATAAGGTTTTTAAAATGTTTAAGAAGCTTCATTTAAAATTACATTAAAATGCAGAGCCCCCCAGACCGGTGGCCAGCACTCAGGCAGTGTGGGGGCCACTGAAAATCAGCACGCGTGTTGCCTTAGGCACACGTGCCATAGGTTGCCTACCCCTGTTCTAAGGTCAGCGCGTAAGAGGAAAATCGCATATAGTGAAAAGTACCATAAAGTACAGTACACACAGTATACACAATATACGCGGTATACACTAGAACAGTGGTCCTCAACCTACAGTTTGGCACGCGAGCCGATTTTTTTTTTTAATGGCAGGCTGTGGGTCCCAGCTGCCACTGAGCCTGTTGCCGGCCTGGGGTTCCATTCACTCAGCCTGCAGCGAGCTGAGTGGGGCCAGCAGTGGGCTGAGCAGGCCGGTGGCCAGGACCCCGGCTGGCAGGAGCCGGCGGACGGAACTCCCCCCCAGACCAGCAGCAGGCTCAGCCCACTGCCAGTCTGGTGTTCCGTCCATTGGCTCCTGCCAGCCAGGATCCCAGCCGCCAGCCCTGCTCAGCCCACTGCCAGCCAGGGTCCCAGCCGGTGGCTCCGCTCAGCCTCCTGCCGGCCTGGGTGAACAGTCTGGGGTTCCGTTCACCTAGGTCGGCAGGAGGCTGAGCAGAGCCAGCGGCTGGGACCCCGACTGGCAGCAGGCTGATGTCCCAGCTGCCACCCTGCTCAGCCCACTTCAGGTCTGTCTGAGCAGCTGCCAGCCCCTTGCCAGTCGGGGTCTCAGCTGTCAGCCCCGCTCAGCTTCCAGCCAGCCTGGGTTAATGGAACCCTAGACAGTCAGCAGGCTGAGTGGGCCCGGTGGTCTGGGGTTCCATCCACTGGATCCTGGCAGCTGGGATCCCAGCCACTGGCCCTGCTCAGCCTGCTGCTGGCCCCTCTCAGCCAGCTGCCGGATGAATGAATGGAACCCCAGACCGGCAACAGGCTCAGAGGCGGCTGGGACCCACAGCCTGCCATTAAAAAAAAAAATTGGCTCGTGTGCCACCTTCGGCATGCGTGGCATAGGTTGAGGACTCCTGTTCTAGTGTAGATCGTGTATACTGTCTATACTGTACTTTATGGTAATTTTCACTATATGCGATTTTCCTCTTATGCGCTGACCTTAGACCCTAACCCCCACGTAAAATGTGACTCCACTGTATTCATTTTTGAAAGTTTATAATAAGCAATGCTCCGGAGGGAGTGGAGGGAGGGGGCGCAAGGTGGAAGTTTCACCTAGCGCGCAAAATATCCTTGCAGTGGCCCTGGTATTATATTACTTAACCAGGGTCACACAGGGAATCTATGGCAAAGCTGGGAATTGAACTCAGATTTCCTGAGTCCCAGTCCAGTGCCTACAACTATTTTCCTTACTGATACAAGAACATTTGTTATACTTTGAGGCTGAGATTTGCAAAGCTGTTTAGGGGATTTTAATTATAATTAATTTTAATGAGAATTGGGCATCCAAATCCCTCGGGTAGTCTGAAGACTGCAACCTGAATTGTCACTGTACTCCACAATAGAAAGTTTTAAGCAGGCAGTTTATCTGTGACAGGTGGAATCTGACTCTCAGTGGATTTTCCAGTTTTAACTAAATATATCAAATATTAAATAACCTACACGTAAAATGAATGTAACAACTTTTTTATTCCCAAAACCCAAGTCAAAAGCTCTGCATTTCTCCTGTAACAGCTGCCATCATTTGCACCTATAACAGACCAAGAAACTACATTTCTTGTGCTGTTTATGGTTTTAGGTTTCAGAGTGGTAGCCGTGTTAGTCTGTATTAGCAAAAACAACGAGGAGTCCTTGTGGCACTTTAGAGACTAACAAATTTATTTGGTCATAAGCTTTAGTGAGATGCCTGTGACCATAGGCCGTGGGTATAATTGCTCAGGCGCTGCTGTTCACCTGCCGCCAGACACCTGGACTGCGGTGGCCCCATCCCTTCCCTGAGGCCCCACTGTCTGCTCCTGCTGCCTGCTTGCCTGCCTGCCATGTCTCCTCTACTCCATCCCCACTCCAAAGGTCCCTGCTGCTTGCTGTGTCCCTCCTCCTCGGGGATGGGGGAGTGAGGAGGGATGCAGAGAGCCAGCAGCAAGTGGGGGAGTGAGGAGGGTTGGCCGGGTGCTGGGACTGGTGGCTGAGCCTTCAGGGGCGGGAGGGTCTGGAGCTCGGGGGGCTGGCCCAGCACTGGCAGTGGGGGCCAGTGGATTGGCCAGGAGAGGACCTTCAGGGTTTGGACAGCCAGCAGCTCAGCTGGGGGGTTGTTGGAGGGATGGTGGCTCATCCTGGTGCTGGGGCTTGCCTGGCACCTAGGGGGAGCCAGTGGCTTGGAGCAGCACTGGCCAGGGTAGGGGGCGGCAACTTGGCTGAGGAGACCATCGGGGGGGGGGGCAGTGGCTCAACCCGGTTTGGCTGGGACGGGCTAGCTGGGGCTCCTTGGGTCACGAGGGGGGCCCCCAGGGTTTCTCCTGTTATGGGGGGAGGGGCTTGGGGCTCCAGCATGCAGAAGGGGCAGGGCCAGTGGGCTAGCCTCCCCAAAATGGGGGTTCACCCACCGCCCATGTCTGTAACACATATTGCAACATGCAGTATCTTTGGGGGACTATATTGTATTGCGATTATCAATGTTTTATCTATCATTGTGGGCAGGGGACTGTGTGCAACTCCAAGGAGGGAAAATTACAAGGGGATGATTACTATAGTCCTTGGTTTAAGGCGGTCCCAGAGCAGAGGGAAGGAACTGAGAAAGAACTTGGGATATAAAAGGCTGGGTCTTTCTTTTGATTCAGCAAACAGACAGGACCATTGATCCTAGGGGTCCCCCAACACTTGCTGTAGTGTTGGAATGTTTTTGGCTTAGCAGGGCCCCATAGGACTTGTTTGGAGTGTTTTGCAAGCACATAGAACCTTTTATTGTTTTTATATGTTTCCTCTGTATGCACTTTATCCCGAACAATGCACTCTGCTGAGAAAGAGCTGCATGGTGACATGTTACTGCTGGCATACACTGTTCATAGCTCTTGGAGAGAAAGCAAAGCACAGGTGCTGGCCTTTAGACAGACTAGCTTGCTGGGGATATCACAGTGAATTCTAGGGAGCTACAACCTAAAAGAGAGAAGGGAGTAGCACACAGGGACCTACCCAGAGAGAGGGGAAGGCCAGAGGCCTTAAACCTCAGAGGCATTCCTGAAGTGGACCATGGATGGGGGTTAAAAGTGTGGTTTTCATCACACATTACAAGAGAAGCACAGACCTCCAAACTCTGGTCTTGGCTGATAAAAGCAAAAGGAAATTACCTTCAATTTAAACACAAATGCATTGATTTGTAATGTGTAAGTGCACAGATGTGAGACCAAATTCTGCACTGACCTACACCCTGTGCAATTCTATTGATTTCAACAGGATTACTGGGATAATAAATCAGCATAGAATAAGGCCCACATTATTTTAATGATTAAGGATCTTAAACAATGTTATTTATTGAAATCAATTGGATTCCATGTGGGCGTACCTGTACAGTGGATTCACTTAACGTTTTTTCCATTTTGATATATTCTAGCAGTTTCAGAGAGATTCTCTTTACAGAAGAGCAGACAGAAACTGTCAAAACAGCAACAACGCCCCTGGTTTGCCCAAGAATAGCATACTAGTGAGTACACTGGTGAGTCTCTAAAGCCTGATCCTGCAAATGCGGATTAATGTGAGCATTCCTTACTCATATCAGTACTCCCATTGACTACCACAAGACTACTCATAAAAGTAGGGATTCAGAGGACGAGACCTGACTCTAGGCTTACTTACACCAGTGTAATTCAGGAGTAACTCAATGGACGTCAATAGTGTTGACTAGTGTAAAACTGATGTAAGTGAGGTCAGATTCAGGCCTATTGTTTATTCATTTTGTGCAACATTAAACACATTATTAAAGCTTAACCACCGATGAACCAGAATGAGAACACCTAAATGGAATTATGCCTTTATATTTCACAGTTGCTTTTGCACTATCCATACTATATTGGAATCAAAACTGTAAATTGTGTTTCATTCCTACTAGAAATCAGAACTCCAGAATTACCTTTAGATTATCAGGAAGTTCTGCCCGTCCAGCATATCCAGGATTCATAGTGATGAAGACAGCGCAGGTTGGATTAAGAGAGATCTCTGTGCCTTCAAAGAGGAATGTTTTCAGATTTCGCACAATAGCCTGCTGTATACTGAGTATCTGTTGTGCAACTACAGACAACACTTCAACCTAATAATAAAGAAACAAATTAGAAAACATCCAATATATGGAACCAACATAAAAGCAGCATTTCTGGCCTAAATAGGTTTTAAAAAAAAAATATGTAGCTTAATGGCTTTATGTTGAAGTCCTAGAGATGGAAATTGCCCTGAAGTACCAGAATAAAAGAATTTTAGAAAATTAAAAGGCTGGCTTTCAACTTCGCTGGGGTACAGGCTAAGAAAATCTAATGTAATGGAACAATGAATGTGATAGAATAGACTATAAAGAATACACAAAATACTATAATATACAGAACAGACAGATTATGGATGGGATTTTCAAAAGTATTTATCATTGGCCTAATTTTGCTTCCAGTGAAGTCAGTGGTGAAAGTCACAGGAGGAGAGTTATCCCAAAGGTGAGTGCATTTAAAAATCCCATGTATTGGAAGAAGAGAAAGTACAGAGAAACTGTGTGTCAATAGCTCTTAAAACTAAAAATGTAGGACCCAGATTTTCACAGCTAATAATACCAAGTCTTATCCAGTATCAGTAGATGTAAAAGTGCTTTAGAGGTAGGTGAGTATGATTATCCCCATTTTACAGATGCAGAAACTGAGACACAGAGATGTGAAGTGACTTTCCCAAGGTCACCCAACAGGCTAGTGGCAGAGTCAGGATTTGAACCCACTCCAGAGTTTCAATGCTCTATCTACCCAGACCACACTGCCCCTGTCAAAATGTGTGCATGCACTATGGCAGCTGTATATGCATGTAATTATGAAAACCTGGGCCTAGGTTGCAAGCTGTGCTAAAAGCAGGAACTTAATGGTACTACATATTCATGTCTACTTTTAAAGCTATTCTTTACATTTTTTAACTATATTTTTGTTGTTTTAAATACTTTGGTTAAAAAGTTACCTCAATTCTGTTGAACTCATCAAAGCAGGCCCAAGCTCCAGATTGTGCCAGTCCCTTAAAGAATTTACCCATGGCTTTGTAATCAAGACCATCAGAGCAATTAAAGACAACACACTATATTAAAAAAAAACAAAACCCCACAACAGCATTCAGTATAAAAATTTATTATAAAAATGTTGGCATCTATAAACAGAAGGGGATTATTATTGCCATGGTAACTGGTAAATTAGAAGACTATATATATCTAAATATCTAGCTAATGGATCTAGTCATGATATTAATATTAATATGTTGGTAGTGAAGTACCTGATAAGTATTTACTCACTACAAGGATTCAGATTAGTTTTATGTGACATAACACACTACTGTATATTGGATGTGTGGAGACATCTCAAAGATTTTGCAAGCCTGAGAAATTCAAAACAATACTCGTTTATCACTTGGCTTAGGTGAAAATGTATATTAACAAATTAAAGATCACAATTCAGCATTTTTCTAAGCTGCTTGTCAAAAAAGAAAATCTCTGGGAAAGGAATACTTCCTAAATGGCAAATCCTGCTTCCTTCTTCTGGATGTGTAAGTGTCCAAACACAACTGAAATATCATGTTTCTACCACATAGTTGAGACCCATACAAAGAGAACCTGCCTCCACACTGAGTCATTGACTAAGCTCTGCGAAAGCTTCCTATACACGGGAACATGGAAAGGGGATTTTAGGTGGGCCAAGATGCAGCATGGCAGTCAGCAGTGGGCCAGGCCTATTAATTGCTCCGGTACCCTGAAGGAGCAGCTGCAGTTTAGGTACATACTGGCTACCGCAGACTGGAGCTGAGGATTCCATTATTCATCCCCATACCTATTGGAAACATTTCATGGAATGCACACAGCCTGTTCAGTCAGGCTGTGTGCTTTTTGCCAGGATTTTGTCCTAATTATAAGCGTTCCATTAGCAATCTCCATAAGTGGATAATAGGTGAAGGGCACCAACACATTCGTGAGAAAGAACTCCAGAGAAGACCTGCATCTCCAAACATAAAACAACGAGATGCAACAATGCACTGCAACCTTTCATTAATTTTGTTACCTGCTTAGCCAGAGCTTTTGCTAGATCTTTCGTTGTTTCGGTTTTGCCAGTCCCTGCAGGTCCTTCTGGAGCACCACCAAGATTTAGTTTCAAAGCCCCCATTAATGTTCTATATAATGAAAAATAAATAACATATGAATCATAGGCCAGCCCCTCAGCAGCTGTAAGTTAGCACAGACCCATAGGCACAGCAATGATTTACACTTGCTAAGGGATCTGGCCCCTGCATTGTTATCAGGAATTCATTTTTTTAATTGGTTGGCCATCTCCACCCACCAAACTGGCATATCCTCAGCATGGACTCCTGGAGTTAGAAGCCATTTCAAACATCCAAAATAAAGGCTCAAATCCAAACATGGTGAAAGTAGGTGCAATATCATTTACTTCATGGTCTGACCTTGGTTTACTATGTGTGTTTGTACCTGAGCACATGCATTCAGCGCCTGTGTCCTCATGTGCGGGACTCAAGTGTCATGAACAGGTCAGGACAGTTGTAAGCATAAGCCCAAGGCAGAACAGTTAGTAGGTGCTAAACCTTTTGATAGGTAGGCTGGAACTGTATCCATTCAGAGCCACAATGTCAACTGCAGCAGTTAGAAAACTGGAGTAGGCTTGATGGGAACCTTGACAAAGAAAATTAATCTCGGAAGTGCTTAAAGAGGATGGAGATTGTTCCTAAAAACCTGAGAATCATCTATCTTCCTTCTATGGGGAATAGCTTGGCAGTGTTCATACTAATATGTCGCTGCCCCTTAAAGAGTAGGTCCATCAAGCACCTTATCTTAGAAGTTCTGGGTCCATGAAGGCCCCCTGAAGTCTTTTCTACACTAGGAAAACAACATGTTGTGAACTGTGTTCTTTAAAATGTTGCTAAGCATGGTTTGTCCTGCTCTATAGTTGCAATTAAATAGAGTTCGGCACCCAGTCAATAGTGGGTAATTTCCCTCATGTCAGCAGGGCCCATAAGTGACACATGCAGCCATATTTATAGCTACTACATCAGCTCTGCCGCAAGACCCACAGACTTCAAGGCAAGAAGGGACCATCATCGACCTAGCTCTGGCCTCTCAGAGAGGTGGATTAACTACATTGATGGAAAAACCCCTTCCAACACTATAGAAAATGTCCACACTGTGGCACTACAGTGGAACATAAAAAAAACAGGGAAAGGAGGAAAGAAAATTAATGATTGAGACTCTTTTCATTAGCAACTGTTACAATATTCATTAAATAAAAGTCAGCAGGAAAGTGAATGCTACAGTCATAGAAAATATGAATTTTACCTATAGCATCTATCAGTCAGTGGAGTTATAACCAGACGTAGAGAATTGCCAAGGTACTCATAGCCATATTTGGCTTCTGTCGTAATCATTCGCACCATTACATCTCCTTTTTCCCAGTAATATCTCAACTGAGAAATCCACTGGAAATCATTCTGATCTGTGATTTTGTCCTCAACCAATTTTGCAACCACATCACGAGCTGCAGGAACAGAAACAGCTCATAAAATACCTAATAAACAGTAAGCTAACATTTACAGCTGTAGCTCAGCTTTCATTTTTCAAAAGGAAACTTCATCCATTTTGCTTAATGAACCATCTTTATTCAATTGGGCAAAATTCTAGACCCCAGTGCCCAGCATGAGTAGCCAGGCCAGGTGCTGGGGAGCTGTGCAGGGGTGGAGGAGTACAATCACTCTACAAAGGCCATTTAAGACCAGTGGCTGAACAAACCTATATAGGACACTTGCATCCCCCCAAATCCAGGAAATATGCAAGGATCTGTGCAGTGACAGGTCTCTTTCACCCCCCCCCCAGTTCACCCATGCCCTGCTGCCCCCTGTAAATGAGAATGCTTGCTCACAGCAGGGCTCTGTACCACACAGGAGTCGTACACCTGCTCCACAGCTCCTTATTCTCCAGCCCCCATTTTTTGCACAACAGAATACCACTGTGGCCTTCTATAGCCACAAAGGAGGAGGCTAGATTTGCCCCTGGATAGAAAACTCTTCCTTTGTTGGCATGTTAACCACAAATTCAAAAAGAGCCAACTATATCTGAAAATAAAGGCTCTTGCAAACTCCACTCAATCTGCACTTGGAACTCCTACTGGCATCACATATTATTACATATATACAATCATTAGGTTTCCTTACATTTCTGGGTCTCTGCTAGCAACTATACTGCTGAAAAGCAACATAGTATGTCACATAGTCTACTTGCAGGAGTGCGGTCAAAGGGTCATAAGAAAGGAGCCTGATGGGGACACCAAGCAGAGAACCCCGGACAGCACCCACTGCTCCTTGAAGGCGTCAAGGGAGCCAGTGGAACGCCACCCAGAGGAACTCTGCCCGGATGCGTGAACGGACAGAGGATCGGAAACAAGCCCCACAGTCACAGGAGTCTCCATTGGCCAACCTCCTCTCCCTGGTTGCGTAGATGGCTATTATAGCCAGGGCAAGGAGGAGGTTGACCAGGACGTCCCATGACTTTGTGGGGCCACGGATAGGGAGTGCATAGAGAAGGAGGTGAGGGGAAAAGTGCAGCCAGAAACGCAACAGTATATTGGTGAGGAGTCGGTATAGGGGCTGCAACCTGGCTCACTCTAAGTAAACGTGCGCCAGGGTCTCCCTCATGCGGCAGAAGGGACAGGTATCTGGGGCAGGGGTAAACCGCGCCAAATACACGCCCATGCTTGCGGCCCCATGAAGGAGCTGCCAACTGATATCCCCGGCGGGCCTCGGGACCAGGGTAGAGTATAGGCTGGCCCACCGGGGCTCCTCACCCTCCAGAGCTGGCAGGAGGTCCCGCCAACTTTGTGTCGGGGAGGGACACGAGGGTGAGAAAGTGAAGGGTGTGGAGCATGAGCATGTAGAGATGTGTCCTTGGTGTGGTTTGGAAGCGGACCGGCTGCAGATCGTGCAGCAGGCTTGCGGAGAAGGGGTGGGGGGGCCGATTGGGTCCACAGGGCAGGAGCCCGATGAAAAGGTCCGGAGGGCCCGGGGTGGAGGGTGGGCAGGGCATGCCCTCTCGCAGGACCCGGTCGAGGTAGGCCCGAACAGTGGGCGGAAAAGCGGCCTTCACCTCTAGCTTTGCCTAGGGTTAGCAATCAGAAGCACAGTATTTTTTAATGACAGAATCCTATAAAGGTACAATTGGAAGGGACATTGAGAGGTCATCTAGTCCAGCCCCTTGCATTAAGGCAGGACTAAATAAACCTAGACCATCCCTGACAAGTATCTGTCTAATCTGTTTTTAAAAACCTCCAATGATGGGGATTCCACAACCTCCTTTGGAAGCCTATTCCACTGCTTAATTATGCATAAAGTTTGAAATTTTTTCCTAAGATCTAACCTAAATTTCCCTTGCTGTGTATTACTGATTACTTCCTGTCCTACCTTCAGTGGATATGGAGAAAAATTGATCACCATCCTCTTTATAACAGCCCTTAACATATTAGAAGACTCTTATGAGGTCCCTCAGTCTTCTTTTCCCAAGACTAAAGATACCCAGTTTTTTAACTTTCCCTTATAGGTCAGGTTTTCTAAATCTCATCATTTTTGTTTGATTTCCTCTGGACTCTCTCCAATTTGTCCATATCTTTCTAAAAGTGGGGCGCCCAAAACTGAACATAATACTCCAGCTGAGGCCTTACCAGTGCCAAGTAAAGCAGGACAATTACCTCCTGTGTCTTAGATATGACACTCTTGACAAAACACCCCAGAATGACACTCACCTTTTTCACAACCGCATCACATTGTTGACTCAAATTTAATTTGTGATCCACTATAACTCTGATCCTTTACTGCAGTATTACTGCCTAGCCAGTTATCCCCCATTCTGTAGTTGTGCATTTAATTTTTGCTACCTAGGTGTTTTTCTGAATTTCATCTTGTTAATTTCAGACCAAGTCTCCAATTTGCCAACGTAATTTTGAAGCCTAATCCTGTCTTCCAAAAGGCTTGCAGCCTCTCTGAGATTGGTGTCATCCACAGATTTTATTAGCATACTCTCCTCTCCATTATCCAAGTCATTAATGAAAATATTAAATAGTAGTGGACCCAGGACAGACCCCTGCGGAACCCCATTAGATAAATCCCTCCATACATCCCCCTAGGTTGATAGCAAACCATTGATAACTACCCTTTGAGTATGCTCTTTCAATTAGTTGTATACCCACTTTACAGTAATTTCATCTAGACCAAACTTCCCCAGTTTACTTATGAAAATCTCATGTGGACCTGTGTCAAAAGCCTTACTAAAATCAAGATATTTTATATCTACTACTTTCCCCACTATCCAGTAGGCTAGTAACCCTATCAAAGAAGAAAATTAGGTTGGTTTGGGACGCTTTGTACTTGATAAATCCATGCTGGCTATTTCTTCTATGCCTATAATCCTCTAGGTGTTTGCAAATTGATTGTTTAACAATTTGTTCCAGTATCTGTCCAGATATTGACATTAGGTAGACTGGTCTATAATTCCCTAAGTCCTCTTTGTTCCCCTTTTTAAAGACAGTGTGCCCTTTGCTAGTCCTCTGGGACTTCACTCATTCTCTGAGTTCTCAAAAATAATTGCTCATAGTTCCAAGACTGCCTCAGTTAGTTCCTTATGTAACCTCGGGTGAATTCCATCAGGCCGTGCCAACTTGAATACGTCTAAATGATTTAAATACTCTTTAACCTGGACTTTCCCTATTTTGGCTTGCGTTCCTTCCCCCTTGTTGTTATATTAATTGTTACGCATCTAGCCATAATTAACCTCCTTAGTGAGAATGAAGCAAAATAGGCATAAACACCTCACCCTTCTTGATGTTTGTTATTAGTTCTCCTTCCTCCACTATGTAGAGAACCTATGCTTTCTCTCCTCTTTCTCTTGATCCTAATGTATTTATAGAACCTCTTCTTATTCTCTTTTATGTCCCTTGCTAGATGTAACTCACCTGGTGCCTCAGGTTTCTGATTTTATCTCTACATGCTTGTGTTATTCTATGATGAAACCAGGTGGCCATTAACTTTGGTGATTAAATAGTAATTTTAAGAACCTGATTCATGTTGCTCTCCATTTCCTTGTATGTAGCAATAACACAATAAGCAAGTTTAGTAGGTCAAAGTTACATTGAGCTGAGTAATTGAAGAGAATTTCAGCAGAGGTTGCAAGCATCCAAGAATAAAGGTGCTTAGTTTTTTTCCAACTCAATATAGTCTTAACATTACTTGTTAATTTAAAAAGTGAAGTGATTGCTATTTTACTGTAGGAGATGGTCTAACAACATAAACAGAAATTTTATGGGGTTAAAAGAATATTTTTATAGAAGAACACATAGCACAGAATTGGGCTGCAATCTTTTTCAATTACAGCTGTAATATCACATTTAGCAATACTATATTTCTCAACAGCTGTGCTGCATTTCTTTCTTGGAATCCAGTTCAAATTTATCCTTGATCAAACAGAAAAAAGAAGAATTAGTACCAGCATTTAGGCCAGAATCTCAAAATGGAAAAAAAAATGTTCAAAACTGGACAGGCACCGTACTGTAGAGTTGGTAGACTGAACAGTGAAATAGCAACCAATGATTAACAGCTAAGCCAAGCCACACCTTACTGTTGACCCATGCATGTTGTCACCAGGGATCCTAGTCTTCTGTGATAAAAAAAACCAAAATTCTCCAATAAAAAAACATAAAAATCCATGTTTTTCCGCAATTAAAATGAAATGCTGAACTTCAGTTTCCCTAGCCACAATATAAAACTAAAGATTTTCTGTAAAAATGCAAATTCCACATTTTTCCATGGCAAGTATATTTCTGGGATTCCTGGTCATCACTATAATACTTGTTTATAAATATCTATCAATGTATTTATAACTGTAACATTTCACTGGGACCAGCCTTACCCTTTCTGAGTCCCCTGGGCCAGAGCTCCACTTAGTACAAATGTGAGGGTAGGAGCCATCAGGCAGGGCCGGCGCTTCCATTTAGGCAGCCTAGGCAATCGCCTAGGGCACCAGGATTATTGGTGGGCGGCATTTTGCCAGAGGGGGCAGCAGGCGGCTCCGGTAGTGCCTGCGGAGGGTCCACTGGTCCGCGGCTCCAGTGGAGCTGCCGTAGTCATGCCTGCGGACAGTCGGCTGCTCCCGTGGCTCCGGTGGACCGCCCGCAGGCACCACTGCGGCAGCTCCACCACAGCCGCGGACCAGCCGACCCTCCACAGGCACGACTGCGGCAGCTTCACCGGAGCCGCGGGACCAGGGCGCAGGGTGGCGAAATTGCTGTGCGCCTAGGGCGCTAAAATCCCTAGCGCCGGTCCTGCCATCAGGGAGCCAGTTGCAGCTCCCTTATTCTGCACTACCTAAGGAGATGCTCTGACATATGCTGGTGAAGGATGGGTGTAGCAGAGTTCTACTCCAGCATACCCTCTCCCAGCCCCCATAGGGCTACCTCCTTTTCCCTACACCAGAGGTAGGAGAGCAACTAGTACAGAAGGCAGCTATGCTGCTTCCGCCAGTCTGACACCAGTGGAGAATTCCCACATGCAAAGGGAATTCTCAACTGGACACCTCCGGACAGAATACAACCACTCTGCTCCACTTGAATAGTGCATAGTAGCACACTGGACTGGAAAATCCAACCCACTGTTCTCCCTGAAGCTGAGTTGCCTCCTGCATCAGCAGGGTCGGCTTTATGAACTGCAGGGCCCAATTCGAATATCCGGCGGCGGACCGGGGCTTCAGCAGCACTTAGGCAGCGGGGGGCCCGCTCTGGGTCTTCCATGGCACCAAAAGACCCCCCCACCACTGAAATGCCACCATAGACCTGGAGCGGACACACACACACACACACACACACACACACACACACACACACACACACACACACACACACACAGCCACTGCCGAAATGCTGCCGAAGGCCCAGAGTGGACCGGGTGAGTAAAAAAAATTTAAAAAATTAAAAAGGTGCCTAAGGCGTGGGGCCCTCTTAGGCGTGGGTGTGGGGCCCTCTTAGGCGCAGGCCCAATTCTGGGGAATTGGCCTAAAGCCGGCCCTGCATCAGTTCTGGTGCTGGAAGAGGAAGAAAGAGGGGAGCCATTTAGGGAGGATATGGCAGGGCTCTAGGCCCCCCACCCTCCGAGTTTTGTAGGGGAGGTCTACTCATCCTAGCTCCAGACTGAGCGTGATATGTGATGAGTTCGGAAGCTGGGAGCAGCACAGCCTTTGTGGCAGGGAGTTTGTTTATAAACAGAGGCAAGGTGATTAAGATAACAAAAGGCTTATCATTAAAGTAAATTAAGGATTGTTTGATGATCCTGAAAGAACTGCCAGGCACTTCAGTTAAAAAATAGGAAACGAAGGGTAGAAATAAAAGGTGAGAATGGAGAGAGGTAAATAGTGGTGTCCCTCAGGGGTCTGTACTGGGACCAGTCCTATTCAACATATTCATATATGATCTGGAAAAAGGGGTACTCAGTGATGTGGTAAAATTGCAGATAATACAAAATTACTCAAAATAGTTAAGTCCAAAGCAGACGCCAAAGAATTACAAAGGGATCTCACAAAACTGGGTTAGTGGGCAACAAAACAGCAGAAGAAATTCACTGTTGATAAATGCAAAGTAATGCACTTGGCAAAATATAATCCCAACTACGCATATACAATGATGGGGTCCAAATTAGCTGAACCCATCAATAAAAGATCTTGGAGTCATTGTGAATAGTTCTCTGAAAATATCTGCTCAAAGTGCAGCTGCAATTTAAAAAATCAAATAAAATATTGGAAATAATTAGAAAAGGGATAGATAATAAGAAAAAAATATCATATTACCTCTATATAAATCTACAATGCACCAACATATTGAATAGAGCGTGAAGATTTGGTCACCCCATCCCAAAAAAGATATATTGGATTTGAAAAGGTACAGAGAAGGGCAACAGAAACAATTAGGGGTATAGAAACACCTTCTGTATAAGGAGAGATTAAAAAGACTGGGACTTTTCAGCTTGGAAAAGAGATGACTAAGGCGGGGATATGATAGAGGTTTATAAAATCATGACTATTGTGGATAAAGTAAAAGAGGAAGTGTTATTTACTCCTTCACATAACACAAGAACTAGGGGTCACCAAAAGAAATTAATAGGCAACAGATTTAAAACAAACAAAAAAAAAGTATTTCTTCACAGTCAACGTGTAGAACTCTTTGCCAGGGGATGTTGTGAAGGCCAAAACTGTAATAGGGTTCCAATAAGAACTAGATAAGTTCATGGAGCATAGATCCAGCAATGGCTTTTAGCCAGGGTGGCCAGGTATCCAATACCATGTTGTGCATGTCCCTCGCCTCTGTTTTCCAGAAGCTGGGAGTGGGCAACAGGGCAACTTGATGATTACCTGTTCTGTTCATTTCCCCCAGGACACCTGGCATTGGCCACTGCTGGAAGACCGAATACTGGGTTAGATGGACCATTGGTCTTACCCAATATGGCCATTCTGATGTTCTTATATAGAACCCAGATGTATCTGCTCCCCATTGTTTCCCACTAGACCAGTGGGTCTCAAACTTTTTTACCAGCGACCCCTTTCACACAGCAAGCCTCTGAGTGGGCCCCCCATATAAATTAAACATACTTTTTAATATATTTAACACCATTATAAATGCTGGAGGCAAGCGGGGTTTGGGGTTGAGGTTGACAGCTCGTGACCCACCATGTAATAACCTCACGACCCTCTCAGGGATCCCAACCCCCAGTTTGAGAACCCTCATTCTCCTCTCAGAGCTGGGATAGGACCCAGCAGTCCTGATGGGATCTCTCTCTCCACAGAGTCAGTAATAAAGTAAGAATATACATTAACATTTTAAACCTAACCAATGTCCCTTAAGTGACTTGCCACAAGATGTCAGAACATGTTATTAGAGCTGAGTGGGTTTAATATTTATTTAATTTTCTTTCTCTTATAAAGGAATTAGATACAGGGCTCCTATCAGCTAATTGCAAAGTTATCTGCCAAAAAACTAGAGTTTTCAAGTGCCTAAGTAGCCCCAGGAATCACGGTTAAAGTTGCCCCTCCCTACCAAAATCTGAAATGGCAACTCCTGCTAAGAGGCACTGAAATTAGGCATCCCATAAAGTTTGCTCAGGCTACATGCTCAAACCATTAGTTATCTTGCTTATGCTTAAGGCTGGCATTTACAACTAGCTTTTGTCTCATGTGAATTAGCAGATGAAAATAATTAATAGAATCCTTTAGCTTGGGGAAGCATCTCAGCTGCCTGTTGCAGATAATTTGCCATAGTTAATGGTAGCAGTTCTGCCTGAAATGTAATGAGAGAGGTAATAATCATGCATTTACCGTGCACATCAATGACAGTGAGAGCCCCAAGAGTCAGACGGGCACCGCTGGACAACTGTCCTCTCACTAACTGAACAATTTCTCCAATTTGTAGGTTGCTCTTCTCCAAGAATTCCTGTTACGGAAAGAAATGTGAATATTAATGGCAAGTTGTAGCAAATAGCTCCTAAACTCCCAGAACAGTCATTAGAACAAACTCTTCCAACAAAATGAGGCAGTTCAGTAATGTCTTCCTGGCACTATGCAAACATTTAAGAGTCTCCTTCATATACTGCTGTTTTATTTCATCATAACTACTCAGAAGGGTTTTATAGTCTGAAATGGAAGCCTTTTATTTCTCCCTAAATCAAATGCAAGGTCTCTGTACTAGGAGATATGGATGCTCTCTCTATTGTCTAAAGATGGATGAAATGTTTTGTAATAAATAGTTATTCAGCAAATGTAATATTTTCCTGAATTTACTCTTTATTTTAAATTATTTTTCCCAATTTTCTACTAATAATTTTGATCCATGGACCACTGATGATAATTTTTTTGCAAGCATTTTAAATTCAGCCTATTTTGACTGGGCACATGGGTTCAGATCCTCTGCTGCAGTAAATCAGCATAGCTTAACTGAAGCCAAGGTATTTTCTATGTCCTGAGTGGATAAGTACAAGCATCAGAATCTGGTTTCTGCTGCAGTAACTATTTAAAAATGTTCTATTTTCAGGAAAATCCCTGCCAGTAGACTCATTTGCTAGGGCAGCTCCAGAAAGTGAACAAAGAATGTTGCAGTATTCACTCAACTCTACTAGGGTCCAGTCAAAAGCCCATTAAAGTTAACAGGAGGTCTTTCCATTATTTAGTGTGCTTTAGATCAGTTCCCAATGGGGTAATACCCAAGACCATGGGATGATGGATGAATTGCAAACACTTGTGGGAAGAATAATATTCAACTACCAAACCTAGCTGATGCATCTTTATTTTACAGAGAAGCTAGCAGCCACAAGAGCTGTGTAATCACCTGATTCTGCAAACAGCTACTCCTGTGTGTAGTTCCCATGAGACTAGGCATATACGCATACTAGCAGGGTAAGCATACATAGAGGAGTAACTATTTATAAGATCTGGTCATAGTTTGCAACTTTTGTTTGATTCTTCTATTCACAGTTGCAAAGCTCTATGACACAAGAATAAGAGTCCACAACTTGCTTCAGTGGAGTCACTCCTGATTTACACCAGGGTAAGTGAAATCAAAATCCATGTCCATAATGATAGAGAAATAGTTGCTGCTGAGATGTAAGACAAATATACAACATGATTGAATGCAAAGTGAAAACAGAAAACAATACAGACTTAAATCTGCCATGATTTAACTTAAATAGAAATAGAAAAGTCAAAATTTATGCTTTCAGAAATGCATGTCACTTTGTTAGAGTTCTTCGTAATATCATAATTTAGTCTCTGGTTAATTGAAAGAATTTACAAGAAAACCTTACAGGTAAAGTTCCTGATTGCATAGCTTCAGACACTTCCTTTGTCCAGTAGATGGATGAAACACAAATAACCACCTGTCCAGGCCACTGAAGTACCCACTTATTTCGGGGAACCTTTAAAAAAAAATCACACTTGAAAATGATGTGTATGCACTAGGCCTTGTCAATTATAAAATCTATTTTCCCTAATGCTTTTAAATCTGATTTATAAAATAAACAGCACTCAGCACTGAGAACTTCATTAATTTTCTTTCAAGGAAATTAGATATGAGACTTTTAATGGATGCTGCTGAATTGGCACAGTAGGATTCTACTTAATGTAAAACCTAACATTGTGGTAAAGGGGAGTTTGGGCCCTGTACACGTGCAGATTACTTTATGCTGTAATGTATTGATACAAAAGAGATGAATAATTACTTGAACATATCCTCCAATGCCATCTTGAATAACTTGTCTTATGCTGGCCAACATCATTTCCTCTACTTGCAAAAGCCATTTCTCTACCATGCCCTTAAAATAAGAAAAAGAGAGAAGATTTGTGATTAAATGGCATTTAAAGGGCAAATTTTACTCTGGAATAAACCTTTGACTATATTAGGCTTAAAGCACAAAGGCTGACTCATGCCTTTTTCTGCTCTGGTGGGTAAGGAAGAAAATGGGTGGACAGCCTCCAAATAGATGCACAAGCACTGGTGTACACAATGAAGGCATGACTGCAGCATAACAGTGCATACAGACAAATAAGCCATGTGAACTGCATGAGCAGTACATCTGAAGGAGCAGCATGGTGGCCATATATCCAGGTAGTATAAATGCAGCTCTGGGAGGTCAGTGCAACATGGCCACAATACCAGTGAACACATTGTTCCTGAAAGATGTGGTTAAAAGGTTGCTAAATAAAATATCCCCTATCTTTCACAACCCCTCCTTTTACCCCCGTTCATGGCTGCCACATCGGAATTCAGCTCCATACAATTTAGTGGGGCATGGCCGAGGAGAGGCAGAGGAATCAGCCACTCATTATGGCAAGTTTCTACAAAACCTACAGATGTATAGATTGTAAGGCCAGAAGAGACCATTAGATCATCTAGTCCTACCTCCACTCCTAGACAACACAGGTCAGGGAATTTCATCCATCTAATTCATATTATAACAGCACACCTTATTACATAGTTTATAGTGTAAGTTACTGTTGCTCTTGGCAACAACAGTAACTCCTCTCAGTCTATCACCTCCCGCCACTCCCAAAAGGGCTGTGGCCACACACGCAGATGAGAAGAGCAGCTAATGACAAGGCATCTCTTTGAGCCACACTACTATTATTGTGGGGAAGGCACAGCCATGATGAGGGATAGTCTTAGATCCACAAGGCTTTCCCCGTGTTTTCATGCCATTCTCCACACTGGCTGTGCCTCCCTCCTGTTTCACTTAGGACTTAGCCTTTTGCCACCCCTACCCCCCAAGGGATAATGCAGCAGAGCAGTAGTGTGCTCTGTACTCTGGCCTCATGTGTGGCTTCCTGCCCTGAGGAAGGCACAGTGTTTCTTCAACTTGTTACATGCTGCTACCTCCACTATGCCACCTTTTGACCAAAAGGCTAGGCGGTAATCCTATACTAGTACCTTTAATATTTTCATTCATTCCTTGTTTCATTTGTGATGTGGTATCTTAGTTATGTTCTAAGGGCCAAATTATTAAAGGTATTTAGATGCTTGAAGATGCAGATAGGCACCTACAGAATTTTCAACACCGCCCAAGTACCTAACTTCATTTTAAAACTCCCAGTAGGCACCTATCTGCATTTTTAGATAACTAAATACCTTTAAAAATCTGGTCTTAGTATTTTAAAACTCATTTCCCCAAAAGCACATCCTTTACCACCAGCTATTCATGTAATGTCATAAGAGAAAAAAATTACTTTTGCTTTCACTGGGTAGATTTTCTGTATGAAAGGAACAGTTTCTTTCTCTGAACTGATCATTCCTGTGATCTCCAGATCTTCTGTAAACTCTAATTTAGAGATTCCCTCAAAACACTTCTTTAAATGTGGCTGTACTCGAAGGGGATCTTTGGTTTCTGACAAAATCTCAAGCAGCTCATCATTAGACAGGAAAAAGAACCTATTGAAAAGACAATGCACATGCAGTTTTCAGACATGAAACTCATCATCTGAGAAGCTATTATATGCCAGGAGTGTGGATTTTCTCTAACTCTTGAAGTAAGAAAGACTTATCACAAAAGGGAAGTTACCTGCTCTGATTTGGGGAATGCACAATTCTCAAGAACTTCTGGGTTCATGTGAGTCTTTGATCATTGGACATAAAAGTTTTAAAAGTTATAAAACCGTTACACCTTTTTACATGCTGGTTGTCACATTGATCCCCTTATGCAAAACAGAGGGGAGAAAGAAATCTAATCAGGTTTGGGGGACAGCCATGCACACTGTAAAGGTAGCACATAGCCTGTTCTCCACCATCACCTAGTCATCTTTAGACCCTCTGGGGCAATTACCTGGGACTTCACCCATGCAGCTGAGTAGGGCATGGTTTAGTGTGTGATAGGTGGTGGTGAGGGGTGTGCAATCAACTGCTGAAGATGGCATGTTCCCCTGAAAATACACTGTAACTGATTATGTATTTTCCACTGCAAGTTCCTGCTGCACTAAGACACCTTTGCCTCCCTACCCCTTCAAATCTTGGGCCAAGCATAGCTCAGCTGGATCAGAGTTACATTTCTAGAAAGGGAAATAGGTTGTCATTTTTTGTTGCATTGAACTATGTTCTGTGACAACTAGAAATCACTCAACTCAATAAAAATTATTTCAGACAAAGAGAGCATTAGAATCTTTTTATGGTTCTTACTGCTCTAAGTTGAACCTGTTAATCAATTTACCGTGAGAAAAATAATCTTTTCTTCTCCAAGTAAGTATTCAGCCCCTTCTGGATATCATCTAAGAGAACATTTGCTTCCTGAAGCCTCTCCAACATCCTGGGTTGCTCAGTTGCTACAAGTACCCTGGTGTCTTTCACCTTTATAAAAAGAAACAGCATAGAAACGGCTAAAAAGTTCACATTTGGTCTGTCAGTTTGTTTCATTTTATTTTTATTTCATGACAACGAAGGCTACAGAATATGTTACAGACCATGGAAAGTTAGAAACTGTTTTGTTGAATGTCCTCACATGAGGAAAATATATATGCAGTATTTGACAGTTATTGCTGTTTAAGACCATTGCTTTGTCCAGATAAAACAGTACCAACAATATTGTAACCTGTGAAAAAATGTGCAGGATCACATCCATAGGTATACTGATTTGGAGAGAAAATTGCTATTTCTATGGATATTCACCTGTGCCTTGGGCTTGTAGCACTCACAGATTCATAGACATTAAGGTCAGAAGAAACCATTGTGATAATCTAGTTTGACCTCCTGCACATTGCAGGCCACAGAACCTCACTCACTCCTGAAACAGACCCCTAGCCTCCGGATGAGTTACTGAAGTCCTCAAATCATGGTTTAAAGACTTCAAGTTACAGAAAATTCACCATTTACAGTACAAGTGACACATGCCCCACGCTGTAGAGGAAGGTGAAAAATTCCCGGGATCTCAGCCAATCTGACCTGGGGAAAATTCCTTCCTGAGCCCAGATATGGCTATCAGTTAGACCCTGAGCATGTGGGCAAGACACACCAGGCAGAGACCTTGGAAAGAATTCTCTGTAGTAACTCAGAGCCCTCCCCATCTAGTGTCCTGTCTCCAGCAATTGGTGATTTGTGCTACTGGCAGTTGCCAATGGACCATATACCATTGTAGGCAGTCCCATCATATCATCCCCTCCATAAACTTATCAAGTTCAATCTTGAAGCCAGTTAGGTTTTTTTGCCCTCACTGTTTCCCTTGGAAAGCTGTTTCAGAACTTCACTCCTCTGATGGTTAGAAACATTTGCCTAATTTCAAGCCTAAGGATAGCCAGTTTACAGTCATTTGTTCATTCACAAACAGGAGTACAGTGCAAGTCCTATGAAATGCATCTGTAGCACCCTACATTTATCTTCTTCTGTACCTTCTCAGAGTTGTGTTTGCTCTCTATTACTCTCCTTTCAATGTGAAAAGATCAGCTGTAATTTATTCTGTGATGTCTAGATTCTACAGAAATCTCAAAAGGGTAGATAATCTTACCTACAATTTTTGCTAAAAGACTAGGCATTAACAGTGTTTTGGACTCTGTGTTCTATGTTCCAATGACCGAAATCTGAGTCTCTGACTCTGGATAAGCAGACAAGTTATCTTACTTAAAACTAATTTGATGAAATATAAATAAATATATTTTCACTTTATTAAATGCAAATACTTACTGTTTGTATCATGATGTCTTTCCAGTAAGCGTCTACAATTCCAAACTTTCTGCCCTCTTCTGGCATTTGAGCTATAATGTCTTCTGAACTAAAAATTGGTTCCAGGTAAAGCCATGTGGCCTGACATTTTAACCAGCTATCTAAAATATCTTGCACTGAAACAAGCTTCTCTTCCCATGCCTGTAAACAGAACATTTAACACATATGGTCTGCAAACAATGGTTTTAAATTGTACGCTGAGTAGCAGAATAAACAGAGGGTAAAATATCAGATAATTACTTATTTTAATGCAACATTTCCTGTTACAGTTCTCTGTTATCAGTATATGTTAGATTGAAAACAAACCACCCTAAGAGCTTTTCCTATAATATTATGCTCTTGCCTGAAAGAACTACTTAAAAAACAAACAAAAAAAAATCAGGGACTGATCGTGCATCTTTCACTCATGTGTTTATTACTTATTCACATGAGCAGTCCCACTGGCACTACTTGTGTGAAGAACTACTCATGTAAGTAAGGTCACAAGATTGGACTTTTTGTCTGTTTGACTGTAAATTAGTTCATTTCAGGAGATAAACACCACCGTTTCAAAACTCTGGATGAAAGCATTGTTTTTAGTCATGAGTGACTGCCTCTGGACATGTTCAGAGATACTCTCTATAAATGGACTCTTTTTGGTTGTACAACATACCTCTGTTTTTACCCTTATTAGGTAGCCAAGTTAAAGTTCGGTCAAATCCTTTAAGTAGCAAATACCGCACATTTACAAAAAGAACTCAACAGACACATTAAAGGAGGCATATGAGTTTTCCAGGGCAATCTTTTGGATACTGTATTTCCAATAAAAGATGGTCCAACAAAAGATACTATTTCACCCACCTTGTCTCTCTCATATCCTGGGCCCAGCATGGCTATGACAACATCGCAAACTACAATGATATTGTAACTTAAGGACTAAAATCCCTTTGTTTGTTGCAAAAATAATCAGTCTCTTGCATCCGATAAAACCCCTGAAATAATTTTGATAATAAAATGACACAAGCCATTTGGGCAGAGTAGCACATTATTTTACACCCTCAAAATTAGTCTTTATAAAAAAAAAACAATGATGTGATTTAAAAAGAATGGAGAAACACAGAGATCTTCTGAACTTCGCTCCAGACACACAATAAATATCCGAATATTCATTAACTTTGACTCAATATTATACTGCTGACACCCAAATTGTTCATTGAAGTCAATGGGTGCATTGCCTGAGTAAAAAGAGGAGGACTGGGCCCTCTTTCCTTGCCAAACCCTCTCACAGATCCCTTTGTAAGGGATATGCCAGGTATGTATTATAGGAAGAGGTGTAGACAGCCTGTATTGTGTTTCAGTAAATGCCAGCTGCCATACAGCCCGTTGGGGACTGTTACAGGTGGCTATAAATTGAAGTAGCATTTGCTCCCACTGCCCTCAGCTCTTGATAGGATCGGGACCAATGTCCTCAGGAATGGATGGAATTAAGGGTTTAGAAGTGTTGACAAGTCATGACAATTAGGTTAAAAAAGCCTCCAAATTATCATCAAATATTGATGGGAAAAGTCTGTTTTCTGTGGAAGCTTCCTTTAGGGAAATCATTATATTTAACTCCTTGTTCCATCAATGAATTACTTGTAGGAGGGCTTTGTTTCATCAAAATAACAAGGAGTCTGGTGGCACCTTAAAGACTAACAGATTTATTTGGGCATCCCCAAATAAATCTGTTAGTCTTTAAGGTGCCACCAGACTCCTTGTTGTTTTTGTTGATACAGACTAACATGGCTACCTCCTGAAATTTGTTTCATTAGCTTACCATGATATCATATCTGTATGGAGTGGCAGACCAACAGCTAGAATGACTTTGAAAATCTTATGGTAATGTTAAAAGATTACAAATATATTATTTCTCACAAATGACAGAGCTGTATCTCATCACACAACTTAGCAGAATTTGTTTAAAGCAACTGACCTATTCCCAAAAAACATGCACCAAATGGCTTGTCTATGCAATTACAGTTTCCTTCAGCGAAGTGGCACGTTTTGCATATGCTTCTTTGGAAACCAGTAGCTCAGTGCTCTTTGAAAATATAATATGAATATTTGAGTTCTTTAGAAACAGCTCAAGTTTATATTTTAACATCTTCTCATGCCAAAATACCACAAAGCACTTGAGAAAAAGGTGTATTATGAGAGACATATTAACTCAATCGAACCAGCTTCCTCTTACCCGGCATTCAGTTTCTATCGGTTTGATGAACGGAGAGCCGCACATTGTCTGTGTTTTAACAATGTGATCATCGAGCAAAAGCTGGATATCATCAATTGCTGACAGGATACTGGTATTCTGTAAACATATCAGACTTTGTTAAGGCAAATGACATTATTCTGATTCATTGATCTTAAACTATTTTACTTCTAAAAATTTAACCTGTAATTTCCTGTCTCTCTAAGGAGTGGATGGAAGCAAATGAGCGCTTGTAACATATCAGAAGAGATGGAATGTATCTCTGCTGTATGCCTCCATTTCCAAAATGTCCACAGAGACTCTACCTTAGCTGGGAAAGAAGGATGGTCTAGTGATTGGGGTGTAAGCCTGGGACTCGGAGAGATTTGGATTCAGTTCCCTGCTCTACCATAGACTTCCTTTGCATCCTTAAGCAAGTCACTTAATCTCTCTTTGCCTCAGTTCCCCATCCATAAAATAGGGATAACACCACTTCCCTACCTCCTAAGGATGCTATGAGGATAAATATGTCAAAGACTATGAAATGCTCAGATACTATGATATTGGAGGCCATATAAGTACCTAAAATAGATAGTCTGGTAACTTCACATGGTCTGTTGGGCCTGATTCTCCTCCTCTCAGTTAGTTATACCATTGTAAATCAGGAATAATTCCACTATTTTGCTGAATCAGTGTGAAACAGACTCAGACCCATTCTCCTTAACAACACATTTTTTAGTTTGATGTATACTCACAGTGTCCCTGTACTTCACAAAACTGAAGCTTATATTGGCCCATTCTGATTTCATTTTGTCCATGGATTTCTCTAGGGAATATTCTTTACTGGCTGCTGCTCCGATAGGCTCCAGTCTAGATTAAAATGAAATTTGATTTAGCTACATCACAAAAAAAACTCAACACTCTAAAGATAAAAAGGAAAAGATTTTGAATAAATAAATAAATAAATAAATATCATTTAGAGAAGTGATACTCAGACTGAAACTCATGAGCTACAAGTGGCTCATTAATATGTCTCCTGTGGCTCTTTGCAGCATATAATATTAAACACTTTGTGGTTTAATTATTAACTAATCTAAGTTATTGACCAATCAGGATGCTTTTACTATGTTATTAACCAATTGTAGTTGATAAAATAATGCTTGGTCAATCATTTTACTGTGAATGAAACAATGGATTCACAGTACTGTGACTCTTTTGGGTAATGTTGATCGCTAACGTGACTCCTGAACCACTGCGGTCTGAGTTTTAGAGTAAGATGCAGATCTGTAAAGCAGCAGTGGCTTCTGTTTTTTTCTATGGCTCTGAAACCTGGGCCATCACAGAGAATTGCAAATGCACCAGCTGGATGCTTTCAACATGAAAGAGCAATGACGTATTGAAGGCATATGATAGTTTCATCGCATTACGAATGAGAATGTCAGGCACCAGACCACCCAGCCTCTAGTGTCTTCCCAAGTGATTCAATAATGGCTCAGATAGCTTGGCTGTCTGCTCCATATGCCATGTGTGTTTGATCCAACACAAGCTGAAAGGGGAAGACATTGTGGATGGCTTTGCCAAAACACTGGAGGGATGTCATGGCTTCTGACCTCACCTGCCTCAGCCTTAAAAAATAGCAAGCTGCAACATGGACAGGAAACTGGGCTCTCTGGAAATGGGGGCTACAAAGTGTGTACTCTATACTCCACAAGCAGGAGAATGAATGAATCAATGAAATCTTCCACTGCAGGAAGGAAAAAGGCAACTAAGTGAGAAAACGTGAGAAAAATTACAGATTTTCACATGCCTTTGAAGTATTTGTGCATTACAGCCCAGTATTTGCATACAAAAGTGGTCAGTTAAATGCATGTTTCACATATATTTGTTAATTCATAATAAAAAAAAATCATATATATTATGGTAGTGCCTAAAGACAAGGATCCCATTGTGCTCGGTGTTATACAAACACAGAAGAAAAACACAGCCCCTGCCCAAAAGAGCCTACAATCTAAGTTAAATTAAGCATATACCCAATGTTGGTAACTACATGCTTATCATTCTAGAAAACAGGCCCAGAATTCCTGAAAGATGGACACTGGATATCAAGGTACCTGACTTCAGAGACAAAGATACAGAATGTAATAAAAAATAGTACCAAAAATATGTTTTAAAATTGTCTAAAAGAGTTTTACTGTAAAATATGTGGCAAAGACAAATACATGACAGTGTGGTGAATGTTTTATTGTCTCTTTTTAGGGATTACCTGCATAATTCACTCATAGCCTAGAAGTTTTCTGGACATTCCAGAATCACTGCTCCATCTGCTGCTGTTCCTCCACACTGCATATGCATATATTTCAAGGATTTTTTATTTATATGTTCAAACTAATCAAGTTATTGCTGGTAATCACTATGATATAATGCTGCTGCTTGGTTGTAAATTAAAGCTTTGTAGAGATTGGGTGGGGGTTGTGAAGTGAAGTAATTTAAATACATAATCCCATTGTTTTTCAGTGAGGCTTGTGCTCTTTAGGCACTTTTGAAAGTGCCATCCTTAGTGAATAAAGTTCAGCAGTGAAAATTTGAAAGGCCTTGAAAACTCTAAAATAATAATAATAATAATAATTAATAATCCAATAAGCTCAATGCACTAGAATTTAGTATCTGATTATGAAAGCATATAAAATATATTGGTTGCTTTTAAGGAATTAGATTTAGGATGTATTTCTTACTTTTCAATATACTTTGATAATCCATATTCCAAGATGTTTAGAAGGCAAGTAGTTTCATCAGGTCTTATTTCATACCCTACTATTTCACTGATCTGAAAATAAGTGAAAAAATAAGAACCATCATCACATAAATTTGTAACCAAGGTTTATCAAGTAGCTGGTAAGATATAAAAATTAAAGAAATACCAACATAATTTCCCTCAGTTCTGTAGTTTTACCAGCAGGCCAAACTCCCACTTTGTCACAGGGAGTTTTGCCTGCACCCTTTAAAATTTCAATATTAAACCATCATGTGGTAAATTTTGAGTGGATTTCCTTGTTGTGGTAGACTGTTTTCATTGTTTAAAATGTATTTCTATGGCACCTGCTCCCAATGTCTGTCCTTCATTCCACGATTGCAGGCAATAGACAGGATGGGAAGATGCTGCTTAAACTTGTCAAGTTTAAATTTCACATTTTCTACTAAGCGTCTAGGTCCAGGCAGGTCTGCAAAAGTCTTAGTTAGTTTATACATCATCCGCCACATATTTCCAATTTCCTCAGTAATTTCTTCAGAATTCAAGTCCTGGATAGATCCTGCATGTATAATTAGAAAAGAGCAGCAAGAAGATCTCAGTGCCAAGTTATTACTAAAAAGATTCATTTATAGGCATTTGTTACCATTCTCCCTTAAGGAAAATGTGCAAACAAATTAAATTCCTGAAAACTACCTTGAAATAACACCAGCTCCAGGCCCACAATTATACTTAGCACTTATATACAGTGCTTTACCTCTTCAAAATGTTTTATACACAGCCACTAATTAATCTTTTCAATATCTGCATGAGCATAATAAGTAAGTAATAGCATTCTCATTTTATAGATAGGGACATGGAGATACAGAGCAGTTAAGTGACTTGCTTAGACCACACAGCAAATCAGTATCACAGACTGATTCAATCTCAGAAACTCGGGGACTTGGTCCCAACTGCTTCTCAAGACATTGCTGGCTGTAATTCTATCGGGGCGGCTCCAGGCCCCAGCACACCAAGCACGTGCTTGGGGGGCATGCCATAGGGGGAGCTCTGCCAGTCGCCTGGAGGGCGGCAGGCAGCACCGGTGGACCTCCTGCAGCCGCGGGTCCCACTGCTTCTGTGGAGCATCTGCAGGCACACCTGCAGGAGGTCCACCGGACCTGCAGGACCAGCGGACCCTCCGCAGGGACGTCTGCGGGAGGTCCACCGGAGCCGCAGAACCGGCGACCGGCAGAGCGCCCCCCGCAGCGTGCCGCCGTGCTTGGGGCGGCGAAATGGCTACAGCCGCCCCGGAATTCTATAGAATTCTACAGAAGTTCAGCCAACTCAAATATGGTAAATTTCATCATAGAAAACTTTTTGTGAGAAATATTTCATTCAGTTCTTGTCCTCACCATTCATCCATTCCTCAGACTTAGTATGGAAATTGTAAGCTGTTACCCAAACTTGCTCAAAGGGTTGTTTATTTACAATAATAGTTTGCAATAAAGGAAACTGGCTCTTCTCCCGCTCAAGTAACTCCTCTTCTTTATTAATAGCCTTTAAGGAAAAAAAAGTCCATTAAGAAGTCCAATTGTTATGTAAGAATCCTATTATGGAACACTGAGTAACATTTTCAATAGGGCTTAAGTGTCATATATTTAAAGGTATTTAGATACCTAAAGGGAGTTAGGCACCAAGGGATTTTTGAAAATCCCATTAGGCAACTATCAGCATCTTTAGGTGCCTAAATACATTTGAAAAATCTGACCCTAATAACTTGAAATCCCATTTTCAAAAATGACGTAGATATTTAGGATCCCCAGTATCACTGACTTTCAATGAGACACAGGAGCCTAACTCCCATTTTCAGAAGTGACATGCATACTTAGGACCCTATGTCACTTAAGCACATTGGTAAATTTTATCCATTACGATTATTGTTTTCATTAATTTGCATTACAATAGCACTCAAAGTCTCCAAGTAAGACCAGATGGTAGGTGCCGTACATGTACACAGTAAGAGACCATAAACTTGCCCCAAAGAGCTTACAAGCAACATAAACAAGAGAGAGAAAGGCTGGGAGAAAATAAGTACTGTTATCTCCATTTTATAGACGGGGGAACTGAAGCACAAGGAGATTAAATGACTTACCCAAGGTCACACAGGAAGTCTGTGGCAGAGTCAGAAACTGAACCTAGAACTTTGGAGTCCCAGCCCTGAGCTTTAGACGCCATGTTCAGAGATAAGAGCCATCTCTGCACTGATTTCTCCTCCTATTCCTAGACACTGAGGAACCCTGTCTTCACAAGGACCCAGATTTGTGAGTAGAGAGGATGATGCAGGTATAGAAAAAGTTTAAAATTCAAAATTTTGACAAAAAAACCAAAAGAAATTAATTTCTGATGAATTTTTTTGTTGAGTGTCCAGTTTTTCAAACCAACTTTAATAAACAGCAATAGCAATGGAAATGGCAAGATATTGGCAATAGATGTCTGAGAACTTGGAAAAATTATTCAAAGCCAACTCCAATATATGTGCCTATAACTGTGAAAAAACAGGAAATGAACCTAAGCACCTATCTTACCTAACACACATTACAAATAAACTTTTCACCTAAGCCAGGTGATAATTACTTGCCTCGAATTCCACCAGTGCATTATCCAGATTCTTATCCAACTCATTAAATTTCTCAACATTATTCTTCATTTCTTCCATGGTCATGACATCCCGTTTCTTGTAACTTTCTACTTCTTTGAAATAACTTTCAAGTAATGCCTCAAACTGGGCGCACCTAATTAGAGTCAAAGACAGCTCAGTAATATTACATTTTTCAGGTTTTTGGTTATTTTTTAAATTAAAGGACATAATCAAGTGAAATCTAACCTCAACATTTAGGATTTGTAAGTAAAGATGCCCCTGCAAACATACATTAATTAATCCTTACAACAGCCCTATCAGGTTCCCATTTCACAGATGAGGACACTGAGACACAAAGGTAAATTAATTTGCCCATATCCATGCAGTAAATTAGTGCTAGAGACAGTATTAGAACTCAAGACTCATTTTAAAACTTAGTTCCATACTCAGTCAACTAGTCCTTGCTGCCTTTTACAGATGTATGAAACGTACAAACAACGAGGAGAGAACATAAGATTTTGGCATGGTATATGGGGATGTAATGAGGAATAATGGGATGAAATTATGAAAATCCTAGCACCATCCTTCCTTCCATCCTTTAGACCTATTCAGGAATAGGGAAAAAATCTAGCCCATCTGGCTTAGAGATATTTTTCTGAAACATGGTTTAAAACCCCATAGTACTAGAAGACAGATTTTTCTCCCACTAGCAGTTCCATTGACTTGACAATACATCTCTTTTTGTTGGTCCAAAGTGTTTTCACTTCTCTTGCTTAATTAAGCTTAAATTCCTAGTTCAAGAGAATGTCCTAGTTTAATAGCATACCTTTTAACCAGAGAAGCCTCTGCATGATCTCTCTTGCTAAACAATTGGGCTCTGCTATTTTCAAAGATTATCTCAATCTGTTCCGGCCAGTGAAAAACAGTACTATTCAACTTTATGTCCTCAGCTATAATTAAAAAAAAAAAACATTTTAGAAATTGTCCTTTGAGCAGTGATGTACAAGTAGTCAATATGAAGAGTAAGCAAAATAGTTCAGATTACATTTAGGAAAAAGTGACACATCTTTAAAAAAATGGCATCTATATTTTTGTGAGTGGAATGTTGCAAGCACAAATAATCTAGGGTGTCATTTTGCATTTGCAATTGTTTTCACTTGTAATTTTGTGGAGTAAAACTGCAGACCAAGTTGGTCTCAAAATCAGGCCTAGCATGATCCTCATGAAGAGGTGAAAGTAAGCTGGTCCGGTCCGGTCCGGTATGAAGTACCAGTATGCTGTGCCGGACCAGACCGGCTTCCTCAGGCTGGCACTTTAAAGGGTCCCTGCAGCAGCTGGAGCCCTGGGCCCTTTAAATTGCCTCCCGAGCCCCGGGACTCCAGCAGCTGGGCTCAGGCGGCAATTTAAAGGGCTTGGGGCTCCTGCCACTGCGGGGAGCCCCGGAGCTACGCTGCGGTAGAGGTGGCCAGAGCCCTGAGCCATTTAAACCTCTGCAGCAGGTAGCTCCAAGGGTGATTTAAAAGCCCTGGGGCTCCCAGCCACAGCCAGAGGAGGGCCTTTAAATCTTCATTTCAAGGTCCCACCTCTTCAGGTTGAGGCCATGTCTCTTCCGGTTGAGGCCACATCCCTGCTCAGGACCACCAGTAAGTCCTTTAAGTTACTTTCACCTCTGTCCTGTCCTCATGTAAAATTATTAGAGTTGGTTGAAAAACTGTGAGTCTGTTTCTACCTTCATTTATGCCAGTGCTACCCCAATTTGCTCTTCCGTGTTCCAAAAGAGACATATATCGATATAAAGGGCTCTTTATTTCAGTTTCTGTACTCCTCCCCAACAAGAGGAGTAGCGCTAAAATCGGTATTACCATATTGGATTAGGGTTAGTGTGGCCGCAAATCGACAGTATTGGCCTCCGGGCGGTATCCCACAGTACACCACTGTGACCACTCTGGACAGCAATCTCAGCTCGGATGCAGTGGCCAGGTAAACAGGAAAAGCCCCGCGAAATTTTGATTTTCATTTCCTGTTTGCCCAGCGTGGAGCTCTGATCAGCACGGGTGGCAATGCAGTTCCAAATCCAAAAAGAGCTCCAGCATGGACCGTATGGGAGATACTGAATCTGATCGCTGTATGGGGAAACAAATCTGTTCTATCAGAGCTCCATTACAGAAGACGAAATGCCAAAGCGTTTGAAAAAAAAATCTACAGGCTACACAGTGCTGCGTGACAAGCGTAATGGGAAGCCAGAGACTCAAACGGACGCTCATGGAGGAAGGGAGGGGTACTGAGGACTCCAGCTATCCCACAGTCCACAGCAGACTCCGAAAAGTATTTGCATTCTTGGCTGAGCTCCCAATGCCTGTAGGGTCAAGTACATTGTCCGGCGTGGTTCAGGGAATAGCTCGTCAATTTACTCCCCCCCCACATGAAAGAAAAGGGAAAGAAATCATTTTTTGACTTTTTTCAATGTCACCCTATGTCTACTGAATGCTGGTGGTAGACGCGATGCTGCAGCAGTGAAAAGCAGAATCCACTCTTCTCCCCTCCCTGGTGGCAGACGGTACAATATGACTGATATCCGTCGTCACCATCAGCCCATGAGTGCTCCTGGCTTGCCTCAGGTGAGGTAGGCTGCGGGCGCCTGGGTAAAAATAGGAATGATTCCTGGTCATTCCCAGTAGATGGGACAGAACGGCTGGTAACCGTCCTCATCATAGCAACTGGGGGCTGAGCTCCATCAGCCCCCTCCCTTTCCTGTGTAAAGAAAAGATTCTGTACTGCCTGGACTATCATAGCAGCAGGATGCTGGGCTCCTCTCCTCCGCACCACTTAATGTCCTGCCTGGACTGTCATAGCACCGGGAGGCTGCCTCCCCCTCATTTTATCTCATTAACAAGTCACTGTTTCTTATTCCTGCATTCTTTATAACTTCATGACACAAATGGGGGGACACTGCCACGGTAGCCCAGGAAGGTTGGGGGAGGAGGGAAGCAATAGGTGGGGTTGTTGCAGAGGCACCCCCCATGAATGGCATGTAGCTCATCATTTCTGCGGGATCTGACACAGAGCAGCCGTACTCTCTGATACACTGCTTCTCTAGTACACTTGCCCCAAATTCTAGGCAGGACTGACTCTATTTTTAGAAACCATAAAGGAGGGATTGACTCGGGAAGTCATTCCCAGTTTTGCTTTTGCGCCCCTGGCCAACCTCAGCCAGGGCACCCATGATAGCAGCAGACAGCACAGAAGGACAGATAACCGTCATCTCATTGCCAAAGTACCCTGGCAGCAGACGGTACAGAACGACTGGTAACCATCTCTGCTATCATGCAAAAGCAAATGAATGCTGCTGTGTAGTGCTGGAGTATCGCCTCTGTCCGCGGCATCCAGTATACATACGGTGACTGCAAAAAAAAAAAAGCTGAACGGGCTCTATGGTTGCCGTGCTATGGCGTCTGCCAGGACAATCCAGGGAAAAATGATTGTCTGCCGTTGCTTTCCCGGAGGAAGGAATGACTGACGACATTTACCCAGAACCACCCGTGACAATGATTTTTGCCCCATCAGCCACTGGGCTCTCAACCCAGAATTCTAAGGGGCGAGGGAGATTACAGGAACTATGGGATAGCTACAGAATAGCTACCCACAGTGCAACGCTCCGGATATCGACGCTAGCCTCAGACCATGGACGCACACCGCCGAATTAATGTGCTTAGTGTGGCCGTGTGCACTCGACTTTATACAATCTGTTTTATAAAACCAGTTCATGTAAAATCGGAATTATCCCGTAGTGTAGACGTTCCCCCCAGATGTGGATTTAGCTGTTTAGCTTTGTTTCCTTAAATAGTTTAGTGTGATCAAAAAATGCTGACATCAGCTCAGAAACACTGCATTATCTACATGAAGCCTTGACTACCTGGGTGAAATTGACCAGCATAGCTATTCCAAATAACAATTCTGCTATAGCTATTTGGTATAATTTAGCTAAGGGGAATAAGCTAAACCAGAGAAAGACATTCTGATCCCAGAATAAGTGTGTCCTAAATATCCAGGCATAGACAAGCCCTTAGAGGTGCACTGATTTTCATTTCTAAACTATTTTCAGATTACCCTCAAAACCCTTGCAGCAATTTATTAAATGGACAGAAACATCTTTAATAAATAACATGCCAGGCTACTTGATTTTGCCAGTACAGTGGTGAAGAATGTTAGTTGAATCACTGCACATACTATAAAAATTCTCAGAAAGAGTTCTCAGTTCATAGATCTCTCAGAGAGATCATAGAGAAGAAAGAATGTGTGGGAGAGCAGAGGAGAGGGGAATCTTCCTTCTTTTACACATCTTTTCCATCTAGAAAATCGTTTTGTCTTGCCATTTGCCTCTTTTTGAAACCTTTCATTAGCGTAGTAGAAGTTGTACGTTTATCTAGCTTCCTTTGATAAATAATAAATAGAAGCCCTAATTTTACATATATATGTGTGTATATACAGACAGATACATACACACATTTTTGCCAGGGACACTTTTCTATACCATATTTTTAAACATACAAGGCAGATCAGCATAGTCCATCAAGAATTCCAGTCTGTAGGCTGCTTCAGAGATCTCACGTCTCAGTTTAAAAACGGTAACTTCACTGGCTTTTTTTAAGCATGCCGTAAGCTCTACCAGCTCTTCAGTGTTCAAAGGCACCTCACTAACTTTGTCTGCAATTATGTTGTATTGATTGCAAATGCTACAACAAAAAAGAAAGCAGACACATAATTACGATTATTATTATTCATGAAGAGTGGTGCAGGATCTCATGAATGCAGATTGCATGTCAAAGGATACTAATGCATCTTTACAAACAAGATATTATCATTAATACACATAACAGACATGGAATAATTAAGGGCATTCAGTCCCAACATCCTACCACTCTTTCAAGGACTAAAGTATCCAGACAGTAGAATGCTTGTTAAATTGGCATTAAATTGTCACTGCTAACACACTAAGTTAACTGCTCCCTCCTACAGATTTAGAAAGTTCTGTTTCAAGAGCTGAACTCTTACATACAGAGGCATCCTTAAGTGCAGAAATCAGCAGCTCATTTATTCTCCTGACACCTACAAAACTAAGCATCCTGCATGAAATTTGGGCAAAAAGATAACAGATCCTCAAACTACCCCCCCACAAATGAACATGGACAAAACATGGAAAAAAATACAGATGAAAAAAAGACAACCATTACATATCATTTCCCAGAAATGTATTTTCTTGTTTGAGGTTTGGACTAAGCACTTTTGTTATCCATACATGCACAGTACACAAGTACAACCCAATTCCAAGAGTAACCATCCATATTTACTCACGAGGAAAGGAATTTCTTTCAAGTGAAGCACAATTATACCAGTAGATTAAAGCTAAATTCATTGTAAAGTAAACTTCTCACTGGCTAAAACTGGAGTTCAAAGCCTGTGTCTTTCTTACAGAAGACATCTCAGACATCTTGATATGCAGAACAGGGAACTACGATTCTTACCCTGCTTTAGGTGGGCATTAGTTCTTGCAGGGGAAACACAGAACCCTCAACTTAACTTCTAGCAAATCAGTAAAAAAGGAAATAATTGTCAAATATTTTCATTGTGATTTTCAGATCTATCCAGGTAGAACCTACCTCACGAACTTTTTAAAAAAAATATTTATTTAAAGAACATTTCAGATCAACTTTACATAAACAACACGGAGTCCTTGCAAACCAGTGAAATGCTGTGTTAATTTACAGAAGCCTGTGGATATACCTGTACAAATCCAGCAGATGAATAAAATTATCTCAGCAATGTACACAGGCACTGGTATATGGCATCAACGCACAAATCTAGTGATAGCCACGATTCTCACATATGTGTACCTCTTATTTAACTCCCTGTTTTCATCCACTTCAAACTCAATCAGCTTATTTTTAAGTTTTTGGGCCCGATTGCAAAGCTCCTCATTCAGCTTTAAAGCATCCAGGCAGAACATGGCGAGAGGGACAGTAACATGCATGGAGGCTATTTCTTTTTTCAGTTTTGTTAAACTGTCAATCTTCTACAAAAGGGAAAAGAATAATCCTATTAGTTTCCTTAGACTCTACAGATGGGAAAAGCTACATGAGGGCAAAGAATTATCTGTCAGCCACCAGGTGGATAATATATTTTAAACAGAAATAACAATCCATGTTTACCCATTTAGGGCTCAAATCACCCTCAACCCCGGAACCCCGGGAGGCCCCCAACAATGAAAAGTCCACATGGATGCCATGGCACAAGTGCCTGCAAAAACTGCACTCAGCCCAGCTGGTGCAGCAGCATAGAAAGCGGGTGGGCTTGGCTAAGGAGAGGGAAGCGGAGGGATAAAGAGAGGATGTGCTGGTCAGGACACATTCTGGACAGCCTCCTCTAGTGGGGCTCTGCATGGAATATAGCTTTGCCCTCCCCAGCATAACCTGGCACATAACCTGGCCCCCCTACAGGCAGGGAGGGATGTAAATTGTCCCGACTCCTCTTTACCTACAAAGGTGAATCATGCTCTTAAACCGAGGCGGCTCTAGCTTTTTTCCTGCCCCAAGCACGGCAGGCAGGCTGCCTTCAGTGGCTTGCCTGCAGGAGGTCCCCTGTCCCCAGGCTTCGGTGTACCCGCCACCAAATTGCCACTGAATCCACGGGACTGGCGGACCTCCCGCAGGCAAGTGGCCGAAGGCTCCCTGACTGCCGCCCTCACAGGGACTGGCAGGGCACCCCCCCACAGCCTGTCACTCCAGGCACGCACTTGGAACGCTGGTGCCTGGAGCTGCCGCTGCCTTAGACTAGAAAGCATGGGGTGGAAAAATTGTAGTGATATGTGTCTGTAAACTGCAATGTAAATGTTGACTGTTGTATAAGTGATTAGTAATAATAATACGGTTAGATGTTACCTTAGTGAAATCATCTAGAGAATGGCTTTCCTTCAAAAAATCAGTAATGTCTTGTTCTGCACGGTTGTTCAAAAGATCACTGTATTTCTTGTACACATTTAAGTACCTTAAACACAGAAGAACGTAAATCAAACACAAGCTCCCAAAATTAGGCTTCATGGCAATGGGAAGTAAACATGCAAAAATGACACTGACGCTGCCTTAACATGCTGGTGGATCCAGATAAGCATCAAAGTTAAAAGCAAAAACTTACTTCTGTGGACCAACCACGTTGCTGTCAAATATCCTGGCAGTTTTGTTCACATATTCTGAAACCAAAGATTCATCCACTTTCACTGTACGAAGAGTGGGGTCATCTTTTTTTAATTCTGGAAAGAGTTGCATTTCTACCTAGAAGGAACCCCACAACACAAATACAGCATACTACAGGAAAAGCAAGGGCATTTCACACCATGGCTAGAAGTGTAGAATTCTACCTATCTAGTGATCTAGCAGAAATAGCATCCTGCACTACACTGTCCTGCTTCAGCAAAGCAATTAAACGTGCACTTTAGGAATATGCTTTGATGCTTTGCTGAAACAGGACAATAGTCAGGAGTAAGCTCACAATACTAACTGGGCCACTGGAGTTCAAATATCACATATTCAGACATTGAGCAGGCATTCAGTGGCATCCAATATGCTTTTAGGCACTGGTATTTGCATTCCTAAATACTGATCTGAGCATTCAAATGCAAGATTCTGATGCTCTGTTGGAGCCTATGTTTAAAAATTGAGTCGACTTTATGAACATTTTACTGCAGGACATAAAAGAATCCCAGAGGACACTTTTATATAATAGAGTGGAATAAATGGGAAAACATAATCAGATCATTTGCACTTTTCCAATTGTCATGAAAGATAAAGTGTTCCCACTTAGAATAGTTGTACAAAAATCTGTTATTGTAAGAAAAGTAGCAGAGAGCAGAGGTAATAATTATTTGTACTGTTGGAATAGCTTTCGCTTGACAACAGATAGTCCTTGTTTGTGAACAGTACGTGAGATCAGACCAAAGCAGTAAAGCAGCTTGGATGTGAGCAGGAATCCTTTCTATGTTCTGTACTATAATCACTAAAGCTTCCTCAGCTACTGATACATAACTCTATTTGTCTTCTGTATCGGAGTTTTTATACCACACTCAGCACTTTATTAGCTGAAGGCTGACTTACAGGTTTCATTCTGCATGCAGCATTCTCTGCACAATACAGCCCATCTCCCTTCTTTTACCCTGTACCTTTGGAAGTCCCTCCGAACTCCGCAGGATCTCCATGAAGCAGTGGTAGATTAAATTCCAACAGTCTTCCCAAAGGGGCTGAAACACAATTTTGGGTTCCTCCACATTGAGTTTGATTATTAGTATTTGAGGGACAAAGAACTGCATTTCTTGATATGGTTCTCCAAAGTCATTCCCATCCTCAAGGGAAAAAAGCACAAAAACAATAAATGCTGAACTAATTGAGTATAATATGCACAACTCAAAAGTAATTTAAAATGACTTAAAATCCCATATATAAACGGAGATCTTTTAATACACTGCACCACGAGTATCTTCATCCTGAGCTGGAGCCTGATCCCTCAAGGTACTGAGCACCCTCAGTCCTCACTGATTCAATGGAAGTAGAGCTCTGACCACCTCACAGAATCAAACCCCTAATGAGTGAAAATCGTTTTTAATTATTTAGTTTTTAATTATTTTGTTTGCATCCCAATTGTTTGCACAGCACCTGGCACAATGTCTGGGGGCCTGATCTAGGAGCTACTGCAAAACAAATCATAAATCATCACCATCCAGATGCAGCACTTAGCACAAGGCAGGTGCAGCTCCATACTTTGTCAATATGCTTCTGTGGCTATTTGCCACAATCCAGCCAAATTTGTGCTATTTACAAATGTTTTGCATAGTGGATTATAGCAGATCCTGGGTGATACTTAACTACTGACACAACCATGTTACTGAAGGGAAGAAATGATAGGCACTCGTGCTGGAGTCATAGCACCACATATTAATAAGTTGGTTATTGCCTGTACACACACATGATTTTATGGGACAGAATTAGCAAAGCACTTAAGCACTTTTGGCTTCAATGGGACTACTTACATGCTGAAAGTTAAACATGCTAAAGTACTTTGCTAGATCAGGGCCTATCTAAACAGCAACACTACAGCAACGCACATCAATAGCTGAAAACTTTTAGAACTTGCTATTTATGGTCCTAATCCTGCAAACTCTTACACAAATGAATAGCTCTTGATCACACAAGCAGTCCTACTGAATACCAGCAAGGATTTACAGAATTGGGCCATACGTTTGGAAGGCAGGAGAAATCCTGGGCATTTACCCCTGAAAAGGTATTTGATCTGAAGAATGTATCGATTCCTATTTCTGCATTACAATGAAAAGAAACAGCAGCAGCTCACTTCATTCCATATACCTTGTGTATCATAAAAAATGCCAGAAGGTCTTCCAAAGAATTAATAACCATCTCGCGTAGCTGTAATGACATGAAATTTGCAACAGAAGCAAAATACTCTTCAATTTGCTTAGGGGAATCATAGTCACTCTGGGGTGCCAAATGAAGCCACCTCTCCTTCTGATCAATAAAGAGGGATGCACAAGTTGGGATCCACCTGCAATAAAATACAAAGCACATTTAAAAACCCTATAGACCTAATGTGCTGTATGTAATGAAACCTGCACTAAGCAGTCACCCAAGGGACCAGCAAAACTCAGATGTGTAGAAGAGACTGATTTTTACCTAAAGATTAAACAAAGTTGAAGATATTGATTGCTTGAGCTAGGGAAGCCTACGTGTGTCGGGGGGTCCCTAGTGCTGGCTTCAACATATAATTATAGTGCTTAGTCTATCAACACAAAACCAAATAACTAGAGTTTGGTCTAGCATGACAATTTTCAGTGTGATACAGTTTTCAATCCCCTCAGATGGATTTTTATAAATATTATATTGTGTTTAAAGTATCCAGAAAGCAAATTTAATTTAAACGCATAAAAACTATGATGGCAAATTCATGGCACTCCTGTGTGAAATGATTCTTGACACCAATTCCACTGGCCTACGCCTGGAGCCTCAGTGGAGATCGGGGAGCTGATACAGGTGTCTGTGACATGACACATCCTAAGGGATGGGAGGACTTTTTTGGGTGACTGCAGTAGAATAGGAACAGAGGACGCAGTCTGAAAGGGAGATGAATAGGGAGCTAAGGAACGAAAGAGATAGAACAAAGGGGAAGGAAGACAGATAGAAAGGGAAGAGAATGTGAGAAAGAAGAGGCAGGATAAGGCTCTGTCTTCAGCTGAATTTACGACCAGTGTTTGACAACAGGTATCAAGACTCAGGTCCCTCTACCTCTTCCCTTGGGTCTTGATTCAAATTTCAGGGGGCTGCACATGTAGTTAAAGTTAAGCACTCGCTCAAGTGCTGTGCTGGATCTGGACAGGGTTGCCCAGAGGATTCAGGGGGCCTGGGGCAAAGCAATTTCGGGGGCTCCTTCCATTAAAAAAAAGTTACAATACTATAGAATACTATATTCTCATGGAGGTCCTTGCAGGGCCCGGGGCCTAAGGCAAATTGCCCCTGCCCCCACCCTCTGGGCAGCCCTGGATCTGGAGCTTTACCAGTGCTGGACTTGGTGGTCCTGTGGGCGTAGTCAAGGTCATCCAAGATTAACATTTGTTGTTAATAAGCTGCCCAGACCCTCTATAATTTTTAAAAATTTAAAATGAATTTAAAACCTCAAACACTGGAGGCTCTGGGACTTGTGGAGTCTGAGCTGCTCAATATCTTTCCTGCAAACTTTTGAAAAGTACAGGACTCAAGCAGGATTTGTAGAGAACTGAAGACAGAAATAAGCAGCTTTCAAAGAGAGACATTTCTATTCTATTCACAGTCAGCTCTGTGTTCAAACTCCTCTGTGAGCAGAATAAAACCTTCAGTCCAAGCCCTGCTGATTTCAAACACTTCACATAGGGGAGGCCAAATGGCTTAGGCTAATGCTACCAAGTTCAGAAAAAGTTCTGAAGCTCAGAGGAGACACCTGAAGATCCCAGGGCCTCCAAGATTTATTTCTTTAGTTCATTCTGAACGGATTGAAGGAAATAAGATTATTAGCCTGCTTTAAAAATAAAAAAAAAACATTCCTGGATGAAAAGCTCTAGAAGAGACTGATGCAGCCAACAAATCCTGTTAGGATGGATGCCCACATTCCTAAAGGTTGGAAACTTTCATCAGTTACATGGCTTCCTTTCTCTAGGTTAGTTCGTGAACACTTAAAATACTACACGTTTAAAACACAACCTTGCCACACAATCAATGTCACTTGCCTGAAAGATAAATGCCTTGGCTCTGTCTCAACATTTTCCATATAGCCAATGCCACAGGACGTAGGGCCTGATCCAAAACCCACTGAAGCCCATGAGAGGTATTCCACTGATGACATGGGCTTTGGATCAGACCCTTAGGGACTAACTGTGCACCACTGAAGTCAATAAGAATTAAGCCATTTATTGATTCATTTCACTGAGATCAGGATTGAGCCGTTAGGTAGCAACTGGGGATCATTAGTCTGCAACTAAATTCTGTATCATGGACTTTGCATCTGAAATCTGGCCTCTCTGAAGCCAGTGGGGGCAGGATTTCAACTGTCTTTTAAAAACTAAATATTTTATGTATTATACTATAATAACAGCACATGAGTATTACAGGCAGAATTCTGCAGTGCTTCCTTCTTGACTACACAATTTGGCCTATCAAGTTTAGCTTTGGATGATCAACTAAAACAGCAACAGTTTGTAAATACTAATAATATCAAAACTAATACAAATATGATAATGTACAAGGCTTCATTCTGGAATTTAGGGTCAATTTTTCAAATGTGGGCACAGTTGCAAGTGTGCGTGCATACCTTTTCGATAAAGTAAACCCAGTAACTTGTGCATCAGACTATTATTCTGTGCATGCGGCTAGTGATAATAATATAATATTATTATTGATAATATAATGGGCCACATAATGTAGTCCCTACTCTAGCAAAATTACCATAGCTTTCCTGGGTTGTTTCATTAAAAAAAATCTCAATTTTGTTTGCATGAAGACAGAAGGAGATGGGTTAGTGATAATACTTAGCACTTATATAATCGCACATGCAAACTTTGAGTTTTGTAGGAACAAATGATTCACATTTTTGTGCATTCCCCCATTGCAGTTACCTGTACATATCTACTCCAAGAATATTCTATTCATCTAGATTCTTATATACAGTACTGACTTGTTCTGAAGAATGTCATGTGCTTCCATACAATGTCTTCGAACTAAATCTTCAAATTCACTGGGCAGCAGTGGCAGGTCACCTGACAGCATTTCTTTTGTACGAACAAACCTTAGGTCACTAAACCTTGGGAAAATAAAACATAACTCAAATAGCTGTGATTAATTTAATTTAAAATAAAATTAATGGGATACAATCAGGAGGCTCTTATAAGTAATTAAAATGTGAATACTGTTTTTCACTGATGCAACTTGTTTCTTTCCTAAGTTACCCTAAATATTTCTGATTCATTTTTTCTATCAGCAAACTTTCAGGGCTGAACTGAGTGAATTTCATTTTGTATTTGTCTTCTTCATATCACAATTACTTTTTCCTAAAATGTTTTGTTTCATTTCATTGTTGGATTCATTATTCCACTCAGCCAAAGATGAACATGTAGAGTGACAGAGTTTCTTCTCTTCCTATGCTCGCTAACAGAAATACATATAAGTGTCCATTTTGGCTAAACTGTTGGAAGAAAAAGTCAAAATTTGGTCTGCTTTTGCACACTGAGGTTCAGTGCCTAACATGATACACATCCCACTTTGCAATGTTCTGTAAATCACAAAGGAACAGATTAGATTCCTGACCACAAAGTGCAGTGTTACTTAAATATAAATAACAAAGTTGCAATAGCATACAAATCTGACATAACCCCACAAGGAGGCCCATGATTTTCAAAAGTGGCTAGTGATTTTGCATCACCAACCTGAGATATCTTAAAGGGGTCTGATCTTCAGAAGAGTGGAGTGCCCACTCTCTGCAAATCAGGCCCTGTTCAGTTGTCAAGTTGAGAACACAAAAATTTAAGCACCAAAATCACTAGTCACTTCTGAAAAACTTGACTAGGAGTTCTGAGTTAATGGTGGAGTGTTTTACCATAGGGACTGATCAAGCTAGCATGCTAAAAAGAGGAGTGTAGCTGCAGCAACCCCAGCAGCAGGAAGGATTAACCACCCAAGCATGTACCTAGGGTCTCAAATGGTGTCTTACAATGAAAAGAAACCATACGTTTCTTGCTGACTCAGTGTTTCTTGTTTTTAATGTAATGTCTTGTGTCCAGATGACACAGCAATGCAAGAACTAAAAAATCATTAAAATAAATCATGATACGAAGAATTACTCTAACCAATCTACAGTAAGCAAGACATCTTACTCAGTAAACCAGAGGTGTTGTAACATAAGCATCATTGGATTCACTGTGAACAGATGGTTTTCATTCCAGCTTTTTATATCTTGGTAAACACTATGCCATGGGACTGGTGCACGAATCACTCTCTGAGGAAAAGAGCGTGGGATATTTCCAATAAAGAGTCTCTCTCTCTCAGCTGGATCCATCAAGATGTAATCAACTACAACAAATCATATAAATGATTGTAAGACTGAATGCACTGCTAATAACCACACATATAGATTACGGCACACTGGTGCCAGACCAAACTCGTCATAACACAATATAATTTGGTTACTCTTACATGTATTTAAAATGTGCAGCTGGAAACAAAAGTCTGCTAAACAACAATCATGACTGGATATTGGTAATTTCAAACACTCCTACAGGTTCACTGAAGCTGTGGGTATTATTGAATGATGACCTGATTTCACCACAAACCTGTTCAGGGAGCAGTTCATCTCTCTCCCACTATAGGCATGATAGAGACATCTCTAAGGCCTCAAGAGTTGCTCCACATTAAGCAGGGACATCTGAATATTGTCTAGGGACAAGTGTGTTCTGTTAACACCCCAAGAGTTCCCGTGATGCCCTCAGGTTAAATCCACTCCCTATATAACAATCCTAGGAATACTAGTGACCGCAAGAAAAGTCTACTTAGTATGTAGACCCAAGTTCAGCGTGAGCTGGGTTTCTCCTGTTTGCAGTAGCTGATGGTTAATAGTCACCAATTCAACTCCTGAAATACATATTTTTTTCCTTTTCGGCACTGGCTGTTCATCATGGATCAGATTTATTACAGACCCTGAGTCCAATAGCATTGTGATTTTCCAGCAGGTGATGTCTCCAGACATAAAGTAACAGGTATCTGGGCAGCTCTTCAGATGGGCCATTTTAATAGTTGCTAGCCCTACTGCATCCTAACTTTTTGTTCCCCTTATTGTGGCTTCCCTCTGTTTAGGCAATTCCATCTCCAGTGGCATTTGCTTTCACAATTCCTGCAAATGTCACCTGGCCGGAGACTCATTTGGGAAACCATGTCTCTTCTGACCCCTGGGACACCTGTGAACGGCTTGCACTTGGGTCTCCTCCAATTTTTTAGCTGGCAATCATTTCTTGAAGTGCTGCATCAGTATAAAGGTGTCACCCTGAGGCTGGGAATTAACAGCCAATACCTTTAAGGAAACATCAATTTCTTCTTCCAGATTTTGAACTCTGTAGATAATCTGGACCATAGATTTATCCAGTATGTTATCCTCCTTCACCAGCGGGTTATGAAATGTCCCTGTTAAACCATTTATAAACTGACTTTTCACATATGATCTTCCCATAGCGGGCCACTGAGCATATGCCCTTCTGCATTACCAGTTCCAGATGGGGTGCAGTAGGTTCCACTTCACTGGAGCCATCCCCCAGATGCAGAGAAAGCCCTATCGAACAGTCTCTTCACAGCGGTTCAGAACATATAACTATTTAGGGCAGGGGTAGGCAACCTATGGCACACGTGCTGAAGGCAACACATGAGCTGATTTTCAGTGGCACTCACACTGCCTGGGTCCTGGTCACCGGTCCAGGAGGCTCTGCATTTTAATTTAATTTTACATGAAGCTTCTTAAACATTTTAAAAATCTTATTTACCTAACATACAACAATAGTTTAGTTATATATTAAAGACTTATAGACCTTCTGAAAACGTTAACATGTATTACTGGCATGCAAAACCTTAAATTAGAGTGAATAAATGAAGACTCGGCACACCACTTCTGAAAGGCTGCTAACCCCTGATGTAGGGGTTCCCCTTCCAGCCTCCTCCTGGCTTGCCGTTGCTTTCTATTTTTCAAAAGGGCCAATTCCCCTTCACAGCGGTTGTATATCTGATTGTATGACTGTCTTTAAGATCCATGATCCACACTGGGAAGCTGCCAAAGTATTTACCAGCACCACGATCCAAAAACACTGCTAGGTACTATGCTGCTCCCTCTTCAGTCCACTCATTAACAGAGAACAACATCTCAAAATCTGTCGAGTACTCACAGAGTCCAGTCTTCTCTGTATGATCAGTAAATTTCTTCTTTTGCCATCTTGAAGCTACCATTTGTAATACTTGCTTATAGAATCAGAGCTGTATTGGGACAATGCAAGTACCAACTCCAGTCACACAGGCAGGACTGAACTTCGTGCTAGCTCCCCACCTCCTGGTCAGATCAACAACATCATAACATACACAACACCACTAAGATACACTACCCATTGGCTGTTGAGATGGAGTCTACGCTAATCGTTACAGATCACTGAATTGTCCTCCAATCTAGCATCAAAGTCTGATTATCATAGCAATTTTATACTTCGGTGGAGTTATTTCTGAGGTTATCAAGTTTCAGAGGGGTAAATGTGTTAGTCTGGATCTGTAAAAAGCAACAAAGAGTCCTGGGGCACCTTATAGACTAACAGAGGTATTGGAGCATAAGCTTTCGTGGGTGAATACTCACCTCGTCAGATGCAGTGAGTATCCTGTGTCTGACAAAGTAGGTATTCACCCATGAAAGCTTATGTTCCAATACCTCTGTTAGTCCAGGCCTGCACAATATGCGGCTCGGGGGCTGCACGCGGCCCGTGTGGGCTTACTGTGCAGCCTATGGGGTATGAGTAGGTGTGCTCACTGTGCAGCCCATGAAGGGTGAGTAGGCAAGCGGTGGGTGAGGGAGGGGGGCTGAAGAGGCAGGTGGGCAGTGGCGGAGGGTGAAGAGGCAAGCCAGAGGGGTGGGGGGCTGAGGAGGTGAGTGAGGAATCAGTGGCTGACTTGTTCTACTGATCTGGTCAGGCTCCCATCCCCTCTCCAAGGGTTGAAGCTGTCTGGAGGTGCCAGCCTTCCATGCCTTCCTCATTCACACCTCATTCATTCAACAGGACAATTCATTACAAAGTGGGGGGAAGATCTTATTCTACTTCTAGCAAAAAGATATTTTTCTTTTACCTTAACTATACTACCTTAGGGGCCCGCTATAACATATTACCAAGGTTCAATATCACTGTTTCGGTGGGACAGCGCTGGGGAAGGAAGGTTTGTTTCCATGGGGTGGGCGGTGCTGGGGGGGAGAGTATTTCAGGGGGGCTGGGCAGCACTTGGGGGGAGTATTTCGGGGGGCTGGGCAGCGCTGGGGTGTGTGTTGTGTTTTGGGGTGGGGGGGTCGGTGGGGCCAGGGGGGTTCAGCCCTCAGCTGTTTTCTTTGGAGTAATATGGCCCTCGACGCTTTATGAGTTGTGCAAGCCTGTGTTAGTCTATAAGGTGCCACAGGACTCTTTGTTGCTTTCTGAGGTTATGTCTAGAGTTAAACAGTTGCAATGGCACAGCTGCAGTGCTGAAACTGTGCTGCTGTAGCACTTCAGTATAGACACTCACTGCAGCCACAGGAGGGGTTCCCCTGTCACTGTAGTGAATCCACCTCCCTGAGAGGCAGTAGCTAGATCAACAGAAGAACTGGGTTAGGTCAGCTGAACTACGTTGCTCAATGGTGTGGATTTTTCACAGCTCTGAGTGCCATAGCAGAGTCAACTTAACTTTTTAGTACAGACCTGGCTTGATTTACAACCATGCAAATTTACCACTGGGTTCAAAAGCCTTCAGGCTACCCAGTTCCCCTGAACAGGGAGCAGTTTTGTTGCACTCTGTAACTCAAGCTGTATCTACACTACCACTTATGTTAGTGTAATTTATGTCACTCAGAGGTGTGAATAAATAAGCCATTCCGCTGAGTAACATAAGTTACACTGATCTAAGCATCGGTGTGGACAAAGCTATGTTGGTGGAAGAGCTTCTCCCATAGACATAGCTGGTGCCACTCATTGGGAATGGATTAATTAAGTCGATGGGAGAGCTCTCTCCCGTAAGCTTAGAGTGGCTACAGTAGAGAACTTACAGCTGTAAGCTCTCTAGTGTAGCCATAGCCTCAAATACTTCCTTTCAACTTCCCATACTGCAGCCCTTGACATCCATGTTCTGAGGCTCAGGTAAATCAAACTGATTAAGTTGCCCCATTTCCCCTTTTAAAATGGATTTTCTCCCTTGAATGAGATCTTTCAATTACTAGGTGCTCCATACTGGGGAACACCCATCATGCCAATATTCCAAACTGTGGAGTCATTCCTGCTGCACTTTATGCAAACCAGCCACGCTGTTCACACTGCTTGATCTATTAGTCAGTAATGGAGGCTCTCACTGCTCTTCCTTGAGGGAGCACAGAAAGGGATAAGTACTTACTTCAATTTATCTAAATTCTGTAATGACAATCTGGTTCTGATTCCTACACAGATATAAGCTCCTTCTCAGCCAGCCCCCTAGTAACTCGTAAGAACATGTGTGCGTACCTATTTCATAAAAGGTATTTCACCCGTGGCACAACACCAACATTTATGTGCCAGAACAAGATCTGTGATGGTTAGGCAAATGCTCTACTGACAGTTCAGTTCCCAGAACTGTATGAAGGGAGTAAGCAATTAGTTCAGTACCTTTAGGATTAGAGAAAGAGTGTGAAGGCTTATCCACATGGGAGATTTTTCCAGTTATACTGGTTTAATTATACTGGTATAACTCCAATTGTGAATCCTCGTATTCTGGAATAAGATTGCCTTTTTTTGGGGGGGGGGGGGGTGTAACAGCCTATAGGACTAACCTGCTTGCATAAATATATATAGATAGATATATTTTTATTTGATGTATTGTATTAGGTTTATAGATTTATATTACAGTAAGTCTGGCTATAATGCAAGAGACCTACAGGCCATATCCTGTATGTTAAACTAAAGCAAAGTTAGCATATCTATATTAAGACCTTTTATTCAGAAAGCAAAGTTGACCTATATCTTGTTAAACAGATGAGTACCCACACCTACGTCTATGACCTTTTATTTAGACTGATAGACAATGACGAACTGCATAGGGGTTTTTCCCACAGACTTAACAAGTACACCACAAGAGACTGATGTGCGTACATACCTGTCATCAATATGCACATACATAATAGCCTGTGGGGTAAGTGTACTCTAATATTTCTGGGGGTGAGGAATGAAATTTGGGCATAAGAGGAAGGAAGTCCGGCATTTGCCCTATAAAAGAGGTAACCACCTCCATAAAGTATCTCCATTTTCTCCATTTTCTTACTAGCGTTAGATCTCCATTTTCTCTTCATCTTCATTCTCTCTATTTCCCTCTATCTCCATTTCTCACTTACTTCTTCCACTCTGTCTATCTACAATGACTGCTACTATTTATAGGCTATACTTGTCCTTAAACTTTAAGTTTCAAGGGAACTAGGCTAAGCTTGGTTTCCCTAAGTTTTATTCTTAGTTTGTTTATTAGGTTTTGGTTTAAGTTTAAGATAGTCAAGTAAACCCTAGTCAGCTTTAATAGCTCTTAGCATTTTCTAAGCATTGCATCCCTCACTCAAGAATTGAGAAACCTGAACTGCAAGGCTGGTTCTGTGTCTCTTACTACTAGGTTTTCAAGGAAGGGTGTGAGTATATTAACCAAAGCTCTGTTGCATATAATACTATATTCTCATATGTATCTGTTGAATAGCAGTAATGCAATTGTAACTTTGTAACTCTTGAGTATTTTACCATTTACTTACTATTATTGATTTTAATAAAAAGTCTTTAAGACTATATCTGTCTCAGTGTGAGCTTCCTGTCATACCCCCGAGGGTCCTTTATAAATTCTGTGGAGCCTGATTCAGGACAAGAACTTTTATCTTCTGATCAAACAGATTGGCGAGCCTAAACTCATACTAATTAATAATAATTATTATTAATATTTATTATTAAGATCAAATAAAATTACATTAATAAACTAAATTCCCATATTATCCAAAATTAATATTACCAGTACACTCAAAATCAGGCTCCAGGGGGCAGGGGCAAGGGTTAGCTTTAACCACCACCAAGGCCACATAAGCTAAACCAGAGAAAGGCACTCTTATTCCTGAATAAAATTGTCCACTCCAGGGGTTATACTGGATAACTATTGTGGTTTAAAGTTGTATTGCTATAATATTCTCATGTGACAAGCCCTTAAATTGGGATATGCTGGCCATCATTGAGATTGGAAAAGAAACATAAGAAAACATAGTACTTTAGTGATATATATAGCTGAAAGATGGGAAGATCTCTGTTCTGGAGAACTTACAATGTAACTTATTCAAATAACAGTAATTAACATTAGCAAAATATGGAATGTAAGGAAAGCCTGGGTGGAAATTCCAGTTGAATATTTTGAACCGATCCCCACTCAGCAGCTACATTTGGAAAAGAGCAACAAGTCTGTTGGATCCTGGGGCTACCAACCAAAGTCCAGCTGGAAAATTATAATGAATCTACTGGAAAAAAAGAGAAAGAAAGAGAAAGCTACATTTGAGATGTCATTGTTTTATCAGAATCATTTCCCTCACACACAATCTCCTGGAACTGAACATTAGTGAATTTCAATACTTCTAATCTTCTGTATTAGCTCTTTCATTTTTCTATTTGTTGAACATGCTTAAATGTAAAAGCATCTTAATCCTGTAATTATTTCTTATTTCAGTTTCATGTGTTTCATTCTCATTAATCCTGTAATGATTTAAATGAAAACCATTAACTCATGACACTTATGGATCCTGGTGTAAAAGCACTGGAATTCAGTGGAGCCATATAAGAGATGAATTTGTCTCATTGAATGATATTGTCAGGTTATGCAGAACTATGCTTTCTTAATATGATTTGAGCCTGCATTAGAAATGGGAAACTGCATGTGAAGGGGGTGCCCAGAGACTAATTGTCTACCGAAAGCAGCAAAGAGTCCTGTGGCACCATATAGACTAACAGACGTATTGGAGCATAAGTTTTCCTGGGTGAATACCCACTTGGTCAGCTGCATCCGACAAAGTGGGTACTCACCCACGAAAGCTCATGCTCCAATACGTCTGTTAGTCTATAAGGTGCCACAGGACACTTTGCTGCTTTTACAGCTCCAGACTAACACGGCTAACCTTCTGATACTTGTCTTCCGAAGTTGACTCTATATTAATTGAAGTCTTACGGTGCTTAGTAAATAAGGATAGTTGATGAAACTGGAATTAAATGTTGCATTATCATGGATTGCATCTACATGGAAATCTAGAGTGATTCCACTGACCTCAAATGAGTAAGCCATGTAGGCAGGGGTGGCTCTAGGTATTTTGCCGCTCCAAGCACGGCAAGCAGGCTGCCTTTGGCAGCTTGCCTGCGGGAGGTCCCCAGTCCCGCGGATTCGGCAGCCTGCCTGCAGGAGATCCGCCGAAGCCGCGGGACCAGAGGACCCTCCGCAGGCATGCCGCCGAAGGCAACCTGCCTGCCACCCTCACGGTGACTGGCAGAGTGCCCCCAGTGGCTTGCCGCCCCAGGCATGTGCTTGGGGTGTTGATGCCTGGAGCCGCCCCTGCATGCGGAGCTGAGAGAAGAATGAGGCCCTTTATTTTTGGACTGAAAAACCAATGCATCTGCCAAAACTACTGAGACGTTTGCCCTCTTACCAATGTTTTTCATTAGGCTGATGTGGTAGTCATCCTGAATCTCTTCTGTTAAACTATGAAGCAATGTCTCCAGATTTGGGTTGGTAAGCAAATGATTTGGAATATGCTTTAAAATCATGTCTTTCACTTCTTTATCCTGGGGAGCCAGCATGTCTTTCCGTATTCCATTATGTATGTAATAACAATATCTCTGTAAAAATAAAAATATCCTTATTATATTGACTTTTAAGACAGAGAACTGACTATGATGAAATATTTTCCAGGTTTGTTTGTTTTTTTTAATCTCCTCAACCCTTTTTACAAATAGAAGGCACTTGGACTATCATGTGCCTTGGTTATTTCAAACTTGAGTTCCTTTTAAACCAGTACAAATTTCTGATGTAATTTTTTTAAGTAGTTCCATCTGCTTAGATACATTGTTCTGGACTGGACCAACTGAAATTTAGTAAAATTTGAAGTGCAAGGCAATAATATGAGCAGTTACGAATTTGGTTAGATGCAACCCTCTGGCCTGGAGAACAGACTGAGGAGTGAGAAACTATTAAAAGAGAAAGGAAACAATTGGGAAGGAAATGGAGGCAGATTAGGGTTAAAGAAAGATTTAAACACAGTTTGTTGTATTTAGTTTTTATACATGCTTTGTCTGGTGCATAGAAATTTTCTTCTTTTACCAATTTATGCCCAATTTAAGTGGGCATAACTGTACATATTCATACTCCCGATTATGACTATCATCACTTTTCTCAACTTAAAAAAGTGAAGTTAATACCTCTATATCACTTTTCGAAGGTAACTCTTCTTGCTTATGTATCTCCTCCTCGTGCTGAAGCATGACAACAAACTGTTCTTCTGGAGTCAATGGTTGGGTGTCTGAATAATATATGATGCCTAATTCTGGACTATGTCTATCTGAAGATAATGAATTTGAATCTATACTGTACAGTTGGGTTGGTGTGGTTCTGAAACAAAAGGGCACTAGTTTAGTATACTTACAACCAGAGATGCATTCTCATAACATTCTGGCCAAATTCATGCTCTGTTTTCCAGTTGCATTATGCTGAGGATGAACATGGCCTATTCTACAGTACTCAACTATTCATGAAGATGTAGTAAACCCATACACCAAATTGCTTCATTGTAAACAATATACCTGCTGCCTTCTATGGTAATATGAAAACTAGCAAGTATATTACAGGTAATGGCAGTGTATCTTACAATATATATACACAATCCCCCAGTTTGAAATAGTCCAAATTTGGTGACCTTCTGGTCATGCTACAAAAGACACCTGTTTGATAGGGCATTGAGAGAGGGCTGGCTGATCATTTTAATGCTGCTGACTTCTAAATTGCATTGTTAATGTGTGTTGGGGCACCTAGTGTCTTGGACAGGCATCTTTTAAGTTATTTTTAAATCAAAATAAACAAAACATAGAAATATGTATGGGTAATTATAATGACAAAGGTGGGTAACGTTATTATAGGCAAACTGGTAGCACCACCTATTATTAAGGTTGACTGACATTTTACATCAGATCCATTTTCAGTTGTGTATAATTTTGCCAAACTTTAACCATTTAGGCTGAAATTTTCCATGCCAGGTGTCTACCTGAGGTTGAATACTTGTGGATAATTAAAGTCAAAGTGGTTCAGCCATTTCCGAGAATGAGACTAGAGAAAAATATGTTTTGTGGGTTTTTTTTACTCCTGTTACAATCTGGTAATCTTTTCTTTGAACAGTTCTAGTTCCCCCAGGCATGGAGCAGGGTTTGAAATGTGGTACACAGTGGCCTCTGTGTCTGAGATGTCCCCTTTTTGCTGTCCCCATTAAAATCTGCCTACATTTAGCCAAGTTATAAGCCACTAAAAAACTGAAATTCGCACATAGGCAGTAAACTTCTTAGACTTTGGAAGATAAATTCCACAAAGATTCCATCCGTCTTGGGCGTGTTCCAGCCAGGGGCTGAATAAAACTTTCCCTGCAATTGCAGCCCTGATGGCCATGATGGTCCGTCCAGGCACCTGAACTGAGAACAGGAAGTCTATCTCTCTTGTTCTCTCAATGACCTCCCCAGCTCGCACACACACTTGCAGGTGCCTGTACTGAATGCAGAGGGAAGATCTGTGGGAGGAGGAGAGGGAGAAGATGGAGAGAGTAGACTGGGGACAAGGGTCCCAGATAAGGAAGACTGAAACTGAGCCTGGAGGCTGATAGCAGGGGAGTGGAAAGGAAAACTGGAACTGGATGGGCAAGGACACTGGGACAAGGAGCCAGGGAAGGAGATTGTGATTGGGAGCCAATAGGGACAGGGAACATGGGCAAAGGGTTGGGAGAAATGGGAAACCACTGGAGGCCAGGGCATGGGAGACAGATCAGATGAGGAGTCAGGGGAAGGTGGGAACAGGTAATGTCTGGGCATGGAGATGAATTGGGAGAAAAGAAACCAATATTTTCCCACTATTCAAAAGTACTGTATCTCTGAAAAACTGATAGTGTAATTAGAGCATATTTCTAGGTGTCTTGTGACTACTGCCTGTGAATATATCATCCATCCATGTACACCCCAGGGAAATAGTTCAGTATCACAATTCATTAAATGTGCCATTCTATATGCTAGAAGTGAAATTCATTCCTCTGCAAAGGACCAGCAAAAAGTGACACATGAGCTTTCTGCTGGCCCTGTCTGCTCAGGCAGGAAATTCACAAACAGATTTTATAAAAAAACATAAAATTTTATTGTAACTACATCCAAACTGAGAGAAAAATGAAAGCAACAGGATACTGTAAGTGTGTTAAACTGCAGAGCTCTAGCTCTGAGACTTATTTCAGCACTCCATGTCTTTATGATCAACTATGGTACATTACCTGTCAGATTCACATATACTTCTTTGTGTAAGTTTGAGCCTCTTCTCAGAAGGTGCAAATTCTTTTGAAGCTATAAGTATCAGTCAAGAAAATAATTTTTAATAAGGTTATTTCAAGTTACTGCAAAGGAGCGATACATGAATTAACTACAACAGACAGTGAAATAACAGAAAAATATAATCTGCACATAGGCGGCTAGGGTCCTGATTCAGCAACATACTTAAACACATGCTGAAGTACCTTGCTGAACTGAGGTTCAGGAAAGCATTCAGCATGTGCTTAACCTGAAGCATGTACTTAAGTTCCATTGATGTCAATGTTTCAGTGTTTTCCTCAATAGGAATGCTTAAGTGAAATAGAACCTATATTTCTAACTTTTACATACAGATAGTGCAATGTAATATCTAAAGGTAGTGTGATAAAATATGAAGTTATAACAAATTCACTATATATGACTAATTTGTGGACAAGAGGCTGTTATGACAGGCTTTTCAGCCATCTAAATAATCAGTCGCCATATAATGCCTTTTCTCCAAGGAAACAGACCCTGACTATGACTGCATTCCATTTCATATACCTTTATTCCTTGGAAATGCATGTGGATCCAAGAAAACAGGCAAAGAAACAATGGTAAGAGGCTTAGTAACCAAAACAAAGCCTACTTAAGTAGTGTGCAAGAGAACAAAGTGGACACTGAAACTCTTTTGTCAAATTCCCAATCATTTGCCAAGATGAAAAGAAAGGAAGCAACAGCCTGGATTAACAGACAACAGCTTTACACGGGAAGTTAGCATACTACATTATAGCAATCTTTCACCAATAGCAGTGGTTTATGATGAGATGCTAGAATCTTCAGAAGAAAGTTCACAAATTAAAAAGTAGATTTTAAATTGTTGTGACCTTGTGTTTGCATACCATACAAGGCTCTTCGCTAGGAGGGAGAGCTTATGTGAATGTAAGGATTCTGTTGCCCCTGTACATTATGAAAGAATCAGTCTACTGTTGATACTGACTACGACTTGCTGGAAAATAAGAATTTTGGTCTGTGAAAAGTGTTGACATTTTAAAATTTGATTTCGGTCCACACTGAAATGAAAATAAGACATTCAGAATTTTTTTGTGATAAAACTTGATACCACCCTGCCTCAGAATAACCAATAGCCTGGTGATTAGGATATAGGACATGGAGGTTCAAGGCCCAGTGTCTGAACATGGGTCTCTGACATCCCAGATAAGTGCCCTAATCACAGAGCTATTAGCTAATCTGGCATAGGTCTCTTTCTTGCTCAAGTTGTATGGGCTAAACCTCTGACCATTTTATAACCAAACTTCACCCAAGAAAGATTAACAGGAAAGAATGGTCACAAACAGGGACGGCAGATTTGTACTGCTAATTAAAAATGCAGAGATCAAATGAACCATTAGGCAATGTGCTAATATATGCAAGTATGGATACACGGTGAGACTGCTCTCTGATTCGCTGAACCCAATGTTGCTCTCGCCATTGCAGGGGGCACCATTTTATGCAGATCTTTCAGTTTTAGATCACGTGCAGTAAGTGTGTAGTTATTAGCTATGGAATCACTTGGGCTTCGGTAATAACGCTGTTCTTTAAATGGAACCGCCAAAGTCCATGACACTCTTTGCATCAAAGGAGGATAATAGCTGTTCTTAAGGACAAGCTGAAATTAAAAAATAGTAATATTATTAAGTCATTGGGCTATCTAAGAAGTGTCTTCCTGTAGCTAGCACAAGAAAGAATAATTGCTATTTCTTAGCCCGAAGTCAGCCTAAAACTCTTGGCTCTACCACATCACAAACACCAGTTCACATTTTCCACTGACTGATATTTTAAAAAATCTATATGTTTATATAATGCTCAAGAAAAGTTCCAGATTGACAGGCCTGAAGAGCGAAGTTAGAGACGAGTGATAGCGCAGGCAGCAGTACTGCAAGCTTCCCCACACAGCCCTGCTGGTGAGCAGGGCCAGTGCAACCACTTAGGCAAACTAGGTTGCCGCCTAGTGCGCCTAGTGGTTGAGGGAGCCTAAAAGCCCACTCAGGTGAGGAGGTGGAGTGGAGGTGAGCTGGGGAGGGGGGGACTGGGGAGGGCCTCCCACAGTAACGGGGGGAGAGGGATTTACAGGGGAACCTCTCCCCGCCCCAGATCAACTCCACTCTGCCTCCTTCGCTGAGCACACAGCCCCCGGTCTAAGTCTCCTCCAATCGGAGCCACAAGCGTGGGAGGGGAGGAGAATTAGAGCGACACCGGCGTGCTCAGAGGAGGAGGTGGAGACGAGGTGAGCTGGGGCAGGCTCCCCAGGCGGAGTTAGCTGCCGCAGGGGGGGCTCCCCGGCTGGGGTTAGCTGCCATGGGGGGGGGGCTCCCCGGCTGGGGTTAGCTGCGGGGGGGATTACTGCTGGGGGGGGTCCACGGGCAGGGGGGGCAGCAGGCTCCCTGGGAGGGGGGTCCCTGGGTCGGGGGCTGGGTTAGCTGCGGTGGGAGGGCTCCTCTGGTGGGGGAGCGGGGGGCATGGTTAGCTGCAGGGGGGGTGGGATTAGCTAGGGGGGAGGTGGCGCAAGGTGGAACTTCCTTGCACTGGCCCTGCCAGTGAGCCTCACCCTTGAGCAGGAAAAAACAAGGGCACATCACTCTCCACAACCACATGATCCCTTGGCCATTCTGTTGAACCAGCCACCCAGAGAGTTGGCCAGTGTCAGTTCCAGTGGTGTTTCCTATGATGTGGATGTTTTGTCACTGAAAGACACTAAACTTATTTCATGCAGGCCACTTGAGGGGGCCACTTAGGGATCTGGGGCAAAATCAGTACTTGGTCCCGCTAGTGAAGGCAGGGGGCTGGACACAATGACCTTTCAGGGTCCCTTCCAGTTCTATGAGATAGGTATATCTCCATATATTATATTATTAACCCACGTAAAAATACATTAGTTGATTTTTATCTTCAAGTATATATTTGATATCCTCATTGGTTTGATTTATAGCCAGCATAGTGATGCTCTTACATTTATTCCAGCTTTGTCTTGATGTATAATATACTCTAACAATGGCAATTTAAAATGAACAGCTCATTTGTCATATGACTGTATATGGTAATATTCTTAAAAAACAAATGGTGTTCTTAACTTATTTCAGTCATTATTGGAAATTCATTGAATAATTTGAAAATGTGTCTGAAATGTAGACTGCTGTGGAAAAAAATAAATAATGTCAGGCTTAGGCAGCAGAAAAAAGCCTCTACAGCTTGTGTCCCCTGAAGAACTGACTACTGGCCTTCCGAGCTACTGTATCAGACACAAAAGCTGCACTTTACTTAGAAGAAGAAACAGTCCCCTTGCTGGCAGCCAGGAAATGCCACATTAGACATCACGTAGCTGTATCTAGCTGCCCCCTTCTGAGGAACACCATCTATCACTTCATGCAGTCTGACTAGCATATATGGCAAACAAGCCAATCTGGTTCATGGGAATGACAGTTGGGGACAGAAGTGGTGACTTTTATTTTTCCCAATGAGTTCTCCACCACCGCTCTGCCCTGAGGCCCCACTCGAGCTCTGCCTCTCCCCTGAGACCCCACCCTCTCCACCTCTTCCCACCCCTGCTCCGCCCTCTCTCTGAAGGCCCGGCATTTGGTCTGCCTCTTCCCGCGCCCACTCCGGCCCCTCTCTCAAAGCCCCCCACCTGCCTGCTGCTCACTGCTTTCCACCCTCCTCTGAGCACCTCCGCCAGCTGCCAAACAGCTGACTAGTGGCCCCCATCGAACAGCTGTGGCTGGTGAGTGCTGAGCACCACCTATTCTTTTTCCCATGGGTGCTTGAGCACCCCACTTAACCTTTCCTCACCTAAAAAAAAATGCAATGAAAACATTGCCACTTGCTTTCTCACCTCTCTTTGCATGACATCATTACTAGCATCAAGTTTTTAATAATTTAAAGAGCTTTTTTTAATAGGTTATTGACATCCTGCCTTCCATTCCCTCACTTCTCTTTCCATTCCTTCAGGAGCTGCAATTAAACGTGTCTGCTCAGCTGGCCATCACCATATGACCTCTGGGAAGGCAGAGTATTAAGACATGAAATAACTTCCTTCCATTTGTGTTACTGATGCAACTTTTTTTCTTCCCCAGTCTATCATGAGTTTTAGTAAAAAAATGATAATGATGTAGTTAGCCAATTTAAAATAGATGATAAAACCAGATTACAACTCCTGCTGTGGGTTTTTCTTATGATCGATGTGGCTAATCTTATCAGTAAGGAAACAGGCATTCATACTGCTGTTAAAGTGCACTCATACTCCCTAAAGTCACATTTGAAAGTTCATAGGCTCTATTCTGTTCAGTTTCTTATACCTCACCCATCACCATGGTATCTAAGAGCTTTCCAAAAGAGTTTTCAGTAATGTAACTAGCATAGGTAACTAGGCTCTTGTATAATTCTATAATATTTGGAAAGGGGGAGAGTTAGATAAATCTAAAACCTAATTAGCAGCCTAGGCTGCCCTTTTACCTCATCGTCTGCTTAAAACCTAAAAATATCCAATGCCTGCAGGCATTCCAGTACTCTGCTTAAAAGTTTTATATGGGAGAAAAGATGACACATACCTTATACAGTTCTGAGGGTTCTGTTGTGGTTGCAGCCGGCAGAGGTGGTAACTCTGGTATCCCTTTGGAATGACTCATATTATACACAGAATTATTTTGGGACTAGAGAGAATAAAAATGTGTTTTACAAAAAGATTTTGAACTGCATTGCTTAACAAAGGACTTTATTCATGAAGGACGGAGTCACTTGATTTTCTTACAAGAACAGTATGTTGCAACTGTTCCAACATAGGAGAAAACTGATATTCTTACTCAGAGCAAATCAGGTTTTCTGGCAGCACTGTCATCTTTGACCTCTTCACAGCCCTATGACAAATGTGTCTATTTCAAAGAAAAACCTGACTTTGGAGGCATCTTTCACTGGTGGATAAAAACTCTGGAGCAAAAGCTGATATTCCAAAATTTAGGTGCTCGTGTTAGAAAAAAAATTAAAGTGTTTATCAAAGTCTGCCTCAAGACACAGATGGCTCACACAGTTAGGTGTAGCCAACAGGACCACAAGGAATTAACACGGCCAGCATGACTTCCAACCTCTATTGATTTCACTGTGCACCAGAAACCCATTTTGTAGCTAGGTGAATTGCAAGCAGCATTTCAGTGTAAGATCAAACAAGACTCAAATCCACACCCTTCAGGATCCTGGCTAGCACCTTAACCAGTCAGTCACCACACCTGTTTTGCTTTAAATATTTGCTCTAGCAGGTTTAGAATGAACTAAATATTGCAGCATTGTAACAGTGAATGCATACTCGAAAGTGAATCTGACTAATCCTTGTCTAAGCTGAGTGAAATGCAAAAAGTAAATACAGGGCTTTTACTGAGCAAAGGAAATCAGAGTTCAAAAATTATTTCAATTTCAATTCAGGGAGGGGCTGATATCCTGAGATAGCTTTCTGGGATTCTATGTGGAGTTTTCTTAATACATTTCCCCCTTTTATAATTTCTTCTTTGTGTGTAGAGTTCAGGAGGTGCCCAAGGAAATTATATAAAGCGACACTAGCAGCAAAGAATGGTGGACTTGCAGACTCTAAAATTTTACATTGTTTTATTTTTGAATGCAGGGGTTTTTTTACATAATTCTACATTTGTAAGTTCAACTTTCATGATAAAGAGATTGCACTATAGCACTTGTATTTGGTAAATTGAAAAACTCTTTTTTGTTTGTTTTTTTACAGTGCAAATACTTGTAATCAAAAATAAAAATAAAGTGAGCACTGTACACTTTGTATTCTGTGTTGTAATTGAAATCAATATATTTGAAAATGTAGAAAACATCCAAAATATTTAAATAAATGGGAGTTTATTATTGTTTAACAATGCGATTAATCATGATTAATTTTTTTTATCGCTTGATAGCCCTAATATATATACGTATATAAAAAAACCTAGGTTACATTCCATATGGAGCTACGAAGCACATTAAAGGATCACAGAAAGCTATAGTTCCATACTGCAACAACTATTGTTTGGAATCTTCCAAGTCTATATCCCTTAATAGAGGCATAAATCCCAACTACAGCAGATGGGTAAGTGATAGCAGAAATGTGTAACATTTAAGTGCACAGTATTTGAAGGCCAGTGCATTAAATCACCATCAAAAGGGCAGGTATTATCAGTTGTAATTACACTTCCAAAATGTATTCTTATTTCTATAGGATGTTTCTTTGATACATTTTGTAGCAAGAGGCTATTGACTCTTGATTCATGTGGCCATAGCAGAGAACACAGTCCAAACTGTATTCAGCCAATCAAATTCCTTCTTTTTTGATACCCAATGAAGAGCTCATTTATAAATGGGATTTATAAAAGAAGGAATCTGATTGACCTGTCATAAACAAATAAGTAAGAGTTAATAGAACAAAAGTGCTTCATATCTCTTTTGCCTGGAAAGGGTTAACAAGAACAGTGAGCCTGGCTGTCACCTGACCAGAGGACCAATCAGAGGACAGGATACTTTCAAATCTTGAGGGAGGGAAGCTTTGTGCTGTGCTGTTAGTTTTTTGGTTGTTGTTCACTCTGGGGGCTCAGAGGGATCAGACGTGCAACCAGGTTTCTCTCCAATCTCTCTGATACAGGCACTTATAAGTTCAGAATAGTGAGTACTAGGTAGATAAAGCGAGTTAGGCTTATGGTTGTTTTCTTTATTTGCAAATGTGTATTTGGTTGGAAAGAGTTCAAATGTGTATTTGGTTGGAAGGAGTTTAAATTGGTATTTTGCTGAAAGATTTTAATTTGTACTTGTATACTTAGGCTGGGAGGGTGTTCCCAGTGTCTATAGCTGAAAGACCTGTACCTATTCCATTTTTTAAATTTACAAAGATAATTTTTACTGTTTTTTCTTTTTTTAATTAAAAGTTTCTTGTTTAAGTTGATTGTTTTTTTATTCTGGTGTGAGACCCCAGGGGACGGGGTCTGGATTCACCAGGGAATTGGTGGGGAGAAAGGAGGGAAGGGAGAGAGAGAGGCTAATTTCTCTCTGTGTTAGGATTACTGTCTCTCTCAGGGAGAGTCTGGGAGGGGGAAAGAGAAGGAGGGGGGAAGGTGCATTTTCCTCTCTGCTTAAGATTCAAGGAGTTTGAATCACAGTGATCTTCCAGGGTAACCCAGGGAGGGGAAGCCTGGGAGAGGCAACGGTGAGGGAAAGGGTTTACTTTCCTTGTGTTAAGATCCAGAGGGTCTGGATCTTGGGGGTCCCCGGGCAAGGTTTTGGGGGGACCAGAGTGTACCAGGCACTGGAATTCCTGGTTGGTGGCAGCGCTACAGGTTCTAAGCTGGTAATTGAGCTTAGAGGAATTCATGCTGGTACCCCATCTTTTGGACGCTAAGGTTCAGAGTGGGGAATTATATCATGACAGACCTCCATAGACTGTTCTCCAGCACAATAAAACACAAGATAAATCATAGTTTTGGGCCATACTCCATGGTCCTGTATCAAGCAAAACTCCACTGAAGTCATCGGGAATTTCGCTTGATTAAAGACTGGAGAATTTACTGGTTTTTTTGTTTGTTTGTTTTTAAAGTGAACAAACAATAGAGTTTATTAGGTGCTTGTTCTTCCTTAAAGTTCCAGGAATTGGTAGAAAAGTGAATATTCCTGCTAAGGCAGCTCTTGACATGCTATAAAAGCAATTCCAAACATTAATATCCTTTTAATTTAGCGTGCTTGAGCTATATTACCTTTTCAGAGGGAATACTTTACAGAGGCTAACACGTGATTAATATTTAACCACATGGAGCTTCTTTGAACACTCTGCTCTGTAAACCAGGAGTAAGGATCATCAAGAATCCTTAACGATAAAGTTCCAATTGTGTTCAAGGTTTTCAAATTTCATTGTGAATACTTCACAGAGCCCCAACAATAAATCACTCACTTACCCTCAGGAGCCTTGGAGTCTGTATTGGCTTCATTGTAAACTTCGGTCAAATTGTTTCTTGTTTGTTAAAATGTATAGATTAGGTCAATATTTTTCTTAAAATAAATAAACTCGTATTAGCTACCTGCATACAGAAAATTAGGGAAATAGTTTCACGACATAGTTTCCATTCAGGAGACTAGAGAAAGTGTTATAATAGATGCCTGCTTTCCGGACACCTCAGCAGCTGGAAGGAAACAGCTCTCTTGAAACTCCCTCCACCTGTCTGTTCCTCAAGTTGTCTTCTCCTTCTCCCATGCTGGCCCCACTAAGACCTCTTCTCCCTGCTACTCAAGCTCTCTTCCATTTCTACCGCACTTTAAGCTCACTTTTTCCCTGCATCTCATCTCAAACTCTCTTCTGTCCTCCTCCAGCTGTCCCAAGCATTCTTCCACCCACCTCCTTCCCCAAGCTCTCTAGCTTTCTTTGCTCCCATTCCCAGCTCTTTTCTCTGCCTCCTTCCATGCTCCTTTCTCCCCCCAAGCCCATATTCTCTTCCCTTCCCTCTCCCGCTGCGTCCCACTCACTCCTTTACGAATGCCCCAAATTTGTGGTTTTAAGTAAACAATTTCACACACATTTATTGCTGTGAAAAGTGAACAAACATCAAAGTGTGAAGGAGACAGATAGACAGACAATGCCCACTAAGCCTCTTCCTAATGTAGTTTATTGGGGCGGGAGGCAGGGGAGGTTTGCTACCTGCTGCTGCCCTTCTTAACCACCTCCTTACCTGGCTGCAGCTTCTAGCGCAAGTGAATTTCTCTGACACTATGCCTTTCACTTCTCAGCCTGGTAGCCAAGGTGACAGCATTTTCGTTGCTAGGAGACATAAGAATGACTCCTTTTCCCCCTCCCTGCTTTCCCACTCCTCCACAATGGCTGAAGGAAAACTCCACCCAGTGTAATCTTATGTTAGGGTGACCAGATGTCCAGATTTTATAGGGATAGTCCTGATTTTTGGGTCTTTTTCTTATATAGGCTCCTATTACCACCCACCTCCTGTCCTAATTTTTCACATTTGCTGTCTGGTCAACCTATCTTATGTACTGCTGAAGCCAGGGAGGAATGGTTCAGGAATGTGTCTGTCATTGCTACGGGCTTGTTTACTATTATACTGCTGAAAATTACAGGGATGTTTTGGGACAGATTATGGTTACCTGGGGTAAGGCTGGGGAAGCCACCCATCCCGCAGAGGAGAGGCAAATAAAAAATCTCAGATCTGAAAGGGAAAAAACCCAAGGATTCAAATCCCTGAATCCAGACTGCTCTAGGCACTTTTGATTCTGGTTCTGAACCAAAACCCATGGGGTCCCAGAAGTTTAGGTTCAGATGTGGGTGCTTAAACCCCCATGCTGCCCCAGCAGATTCATCCTGCTCCCCTCAGATCCACCTCCTGAATCCACTTGTCTTTCACCATCTTCAGAGAGAGAGAATCCTGGTATCCTGACTCTCTTCATCATCCAAGTTATTCAGAGGCTCCAGGGTGGCCACTACCCCACACTCAGCCTGGTACCTCTCCCCTTGCAACCTCCTCAAGAGGGCTCTGGCAACTACACAGCTCCCAGTGGGTCTTCTGCAAATGATAAAAGACAAAAACACCACATCACCTGTGGGTGAACATTTTTCACAAAACATTCCCTCTATATGCGACCTCTCAGTCCTCATCCTCAAAGGAAACCTACATACCTTCAAAAGATGAGCCTGGATGTTTAAATTCATAACTTTGCTAGACAGTAAATATCATGGATTGAATAGAGTCACTGAATTTATTACAAGAATCTACAACTCCTCCCTCCCCCATGACTGGAGAGATATTAACAGGCCACTTTACCTAGAATGATCCCTTGAAATATGTGTTAACTACTTACGCTAAACAATCTGTTCCACCTTGTATTTAGCTGTGACATTTCCCAGACCTGAAAAAAAGCTCTGTGTAAGCTCGAAAGCTTGTCTCGCTCACGAACAGAAGTTGGTCCAATAAATGGTATTAGTTGCTGACTCACCTTGTATCTCTACTATTCTGGAGAACCAACATGGCTCCAACAACACTGCATACCCTTTAATAATGTCAAATATGAATATTTTTAGTAGTCTTAGAAAAAGCACTCTTACCTTTCTCTCTCTCTCTCACTCCTGTCTTTGAGTATTTCTTTTTTGCTGTGCATCTTTGAGTCCAGAGCCTAATATAGGCAGTGGAACAAATTTTGAGCTGATTTAGGCCCCCATCCTTCAATTTAATAAATGGACAGATCCTTACACCTGTACAGTTCAACTGAAGTCAATGGGTCTCTTCAAGGGCACAAGGTTCCATTGTCCCATTGAGTCTGTTAAAGCAGCTCATTCATAAAGCTTCATTTTACTTTAAAAAGACTGTTGCAGAATTTATACAGAATATGCAAGGGAACTTGGAAGGATTCCCCCCTCTCCCCCAACAATATAGAGTGCATGTTAAAAGGGCAGTATATGCTCATATATCTTTTTTTAAAAAGTTTTCATCTATGTTACTAACCACCAGGGCCAGCGCTTCCATTTAGGCGGCCTAGGCAATCGCCTAGGGCACCAGGATTATTGGTGGGCGGCATTTTGCCGGAGGGGGCGGCAGGCAGCTCCGGTGGAGCTGCCGCAGTCGTGCCTGCGGAGGATCTGCTGGTCCGCGGCTCCGGTGGAGCTGCCGCAGTCGTGCCTGCGGACGGTCGGCTGCTCCCGCAGCTCCGGTGGACCTCCCACAGGCACGACTGCGGCAGCTCCACCAGAGCCGCGGGACCAGGGCGCGGGGCGGCGAAATTGCCATGCGCCTAGGGCGCTAAAACCCCTAGCGCCGGTCCTGCTAACCACCTTTGATTACTAAAGCCCCAATCCTCTGTGAAGCTCCTTGCAGTATCAGGGTGCAAAATGGAAACAATTTTAAAAATTGAATTTACTTTTCACGAGCTGGGATATTTACTTTTTTCATTTCACTTAGCTGGGACAGTTAAACTAGATGGGTCAGTTTCACACTCGTGAGCAATCAGTGTCATGGTCAGGTTCCCATGCCCTAACAGAACTCTGCGATGTTTTGGTTACAAACACTATTGAAGAATTTTAAAATCTAATAAAAAAAAATCTATTTTCATTGACAATTTTTAAAAAAATAGTGAAACCAATTATTTTCAGTTTTGTAACAGTCTTAATGATGACTAAAAAGTACTAATCAGAACTTTGCACATTTCTGAACATACTTAGCATTAAAACTTCAATACAGCAAAAGGAACTAATAAAGTAAAATTGGGCCATTCAGATCCTGCATCTGCCACCAGTGTAATGAATCCATAAACATCCAACAACTTCCATTTCACTATACTTCATACTAAACCACTCAGAAATTCACAGCAGCATTGGGAAAACTGTACGCTACTCCTGCTTTGAAGGCAGGATTAGTGATACATAGTTCAACAGTTCCAAGAGCACCCAGTAGCAGGAAGTGATACATCCTTACGCTAGCCCGTTCATTACAACACCCTATCAAGTTCCTTACCAAAATTCTTCCCACTCTATACTGTGTTTTGCCAACTTGTACGATTTTATCAGGAGTTTCCTGATGTTCAGTGACCTTCTTAAAGCCCCAGTTCCTGGAGTAAAGAGGGATTACATGAGAAGCTCTGATTTTATTTATTTTAAAGTAACATTATATCTCTAATTTTTTTTTAAAAATTGAAAATGCAGTCAAAGTGTACTGAAAGGCTCACAAATCAAAAAGCAAATAAAATAAACCCCAGTTTTAAAAAAAATCATGATTTTTAGAAAACTATGACTTTTTTTAAAAAGGCTCTGACATGGTTTTTGAATGCTTGGGCATTATACTGTACACTTCTGCTATGGAGTGTGATGTCTGTCATTGTCTAACAGGCTGCTATCATCTATCCCAGTTTCCTTTATTTCAGGAGTAAAGCTGTATCCCACGTTAGAGATCTTTCCCTAGAATATCTAGGCTGGAAGGGACCTCAGGAGATCATCTGGTCTAACCCCCTGCTCGAAGCAAGACCAATACCCAGGGCTGGTCTACACTACGGGGGAAAATCGATCTCAGATATGCAACTTCAGCTACGTGAATAACGTAGCTGATGTCGAAGTATCTAAGATCGAATTACTCACCATCCTCACGGCACGGGATCGATGTCTGCAGTTCCCCATCTTGACTCCGCAACTCCGTTTGGGTTGGTGGAGTTCCGGAATCGATATAAGTGCGTTCGGGGATTGATATATCACATCTAGATGAGACGCAATATATCAATCCCTGAGCAATCGATTGCTACCCGCCGATATGGCGAGTAGTGAAGACGTAGCCCCAGACAGATTTTTGCCCAGATCCCTGGGTGATCCTCTCAAGGATTAAATACACAACCCTGGGTTTAGGAGGCCAATGTTCAAACCACTGAGCTACCCCTACTTCTCTGCAAGCCAAAAGTCATCTCCTGCAAGCTTTCCACAGTTTGCCCTCATCCCCAATTGCTGCCTGGCCTATGTTGCTTCAGCCTATTATGCAATCTGCACAGATTTCCAAATGAAACTTACATTTTTCCATGTGCCAACAGCCAAAACATAATGTGGCCGGATAGGATGAGGTGGGCATTTTACAAATACAGTAGTTTACACAAAGTAAAATAACAAGGAGCACTTTTGATTGATTGGAGAGATCAGAGCTGCTGTCATGAGCTAAAAATCTTTCATAAAGGCACATACCTCCTAGAACAGGCATTGTGGGACACTTTTGGAGGCCGATCAGAGCGCATTAACAGGACAGGTCGTCCACACTGGCACCATGGCACTCAAGCGGGGGTGCAGCAAATGTTATTCCACTTGCCGAGGTGGAGTACCAGGAACGCTGTAGCTACGGAGTCAGAGCACTCTACATGCCTTGCCAGTGTGAACAGGGAGTGAGCTAGTATGCACGGGGCTCCTTTATTGCCCACTAACTTGCAAATGTAGCCAAGCCCTAAGTAACTTGGCAGTGTGTACACCTCGGGAGTTACAGTGCTCAAAGCTCCTTTACTGCACACAAACTTGCCAATGTAGACAGGGCCTAAAACATGCTGTAAGTTGGGAGATGAGCCAGATATTAGCCCTGGAGAGACAACAGCAAGGAAAGTAACCAACGCCCGGGAGGGGTGACAAACAACCCATCAACAGCCATTGTCCAGCAAGGGCGCTACAATTCAATCAATACGTGAAAGCTAAAACCAGGAACATTTAGGGGGGGACAGAACAGGAGACACTGTCAGTACTGATCTAACATGCATACATACCAGGCATTTGCATGGGCCTGGCATGTTTATATATGTGGCACTGGTGTGCCCACACATGTGGTACTGGGGCATCCCTATAGGTAGCACTGGAAAGGACTTGCTATGCTGTCATACATGGCACTTGTGTGCTCCATATGTGACACTGTCATGGGCTTAAAACAAACAAATAAATAAATAATTGGAGCTATACCAGTCTCCTGGAACTGGAAGGGACCTTGAAAGGGCTTGATATGTTTCCGCACATGGCATTGACATGGGCTTAGCAAGAAGTTTGCATTTTGTGTATCCGATTCCCGCCCTCTGATCCTGCCAGCAGTGTGCAGCCCCCACCCCGCCCCTCCCACACTGTGGCAGACAACGTTCTGTGCAGACACAGCAGCGCCGCATGTGTGGGTGCAACAGCGCCACGTTGTATGTGAACACGCCAGGCCCACGGACGTGCCTTGCACGTTATGGGCCTCCGAGACCGGCCCCGACAGTGTCTCCTCAGGTCCCGCCCCGGCCTCCCCACGTCCTTGTTTTAGCTTTCAGGCGCAGGCAGGAGGCATGTGCCTTGGGGGAGGCCTCTCCCACATGACAGCAGCAGCAGCGCCTCCCAACCCAGCAGCGGGAAGCGGCGGAAGCAGCAGCCCCGCCCCGGCCGGTTGCTGCCCCAGTCCCAGGCGCAGCATCAGCCAGCCAGGCCGAGCCGGGCAGAGGCTGGAGGGGGCGCGCAGGCGGCTGCCCGCCGCTGGAATGGGGAGTCAGGCTCTGAGGTAAGGGGATCAGCGCCGTCTCGGCCGCGCGCCGCTGGCTGGGGGCTTCCTGTGAAGCCTCCTCGCCCGGAGGCGGGAATCCGCCCGGCCCCTGGCATCAGGGACCCCCCCGTGCCCGCAGGGAGAGGCCGGCCCGCCTAGTCCCCAGGAAAAGCTTCTCCCACGGTGAGTCGCCTCCCCCCGCCCAGCTCCGGCGAACTCCCCCTCCCCGGCGGGGCAGAGCGCTCGGGCTGCCCTGCGGAGAAGGGGGAGAGGGTGTCTGGGTTTTGCGCCCCACTCCCGCCGCACGGCGAGAGAGCCTCGTCCCCAGCGGGGCCTCCTGGCTGGGTCTGTTCCTGTCTCTTCTGCTGGAACCCCCCCACCAGCAGTGCGCTCCCCCTACGAATCAGCCCACGCTGCCCACTAAGCTTGAGCTACACTGAAGATTTAGGTCATTACAGCTACGGCATTTAGGGGGGTGACAGATCCACAGCAGAGTGCCACAGCCATGCTAGTCAAAGCCTCCCTGTAGACCTGCCCACCAAACCCTCGCTCTGTTCACAGGTCAATCAAAGGGTGCTTTCCCTAGACCCAGCTCTGTTACTCACATGTGGTGGTGTTCCTCAGGGCCGCCCGGAGGATTCAGGGGGCCCGGGGCAAATGGGGGAAGCTGCAGCCCTTGTACTCACCCGGCGGCGGTCCGGGTCTTTGGCAGCATTTCAGAGGGGGAGGGGGGGTTCAGTTGCTCAGGTCTTCAGCAGCACTGAAGGCCCCCCCACGATCTGCTCCGCCACTCGGCAAGGGCTCACGGGGCATTTCAGCGGCGGGGGCGGCCCTTCAGTTGCTCTGCGTCTCCAGCAGCACTGAAAGGCCCCCCGCTGAAATGCCGCCAAAGACCCAGACCACTGCCAGACCAGGGCTCGTGGGACCCCTGTGGGGCCTGGAGCAAATTGCCCCACTTGCCCCCCGTCTAGGCGACCCTGGTGTTTCTACAGCAGAAAAACCTGTGTCTGTGCTACGGTATTAGGCTTTGTCTACACTGGCAACTGAATGACAAAACTTTTGTGTTTCAGAGGTGTTAAAAAAACACCACACCCCGGAAGATAAACGTTTTGCCGCTGACAAGCACCGGTGTGACCAGCATTTTGGCGGCAGGAGCACTCTCCTGCCAACAAAGCAAACGCCACTCGTTGGGGGCAGAAGTTTCTTGTCAGCAGAAGAGCTCTCTCTCCTGCCAACAAACCCTTCTAGCGACACGTCTGTAGCGACATAGCCATGTCGCTAAAAGGTGCATAGTGTAGACATAGCCTTAGCCGAGGCATCGTAGCTATGCCACTATAGTCACTGTAGTGTAGACATGGCTTAACTTGAATGCTGATAGAGATACATTTCCTCCTACAGACCATATCAATACATGCATCTTTGAGCCTCTCTCACTGCTATATTTTGTTCAAACTACAGATCATTGGTTTCATTCTAGATAGAATAAGTCTCTGAAGACTCTCAGACAATATTTAATAAGGATTATTTGTCAGGGCTTGTAGGCAGTGTTTGTAATAGTACCTGGTAGGTTTCCCCTCTTACCATTAACAACTAGGATAATAGAATTTAGAGCCATACTTCTACTAATTATTGAATACATAATTTTATAACTTCCCATTTTAACTGCATCTGCCCTGATAATATTTTTGAACTCATGATTTGTCAGTAAAAGTAATATTGTACTTTGATTTTAAATTTCAAAGGAAATGTGATTTTGGAAGACACTGGCTATATTTTAAATTTAATCAGCTGGTAAACCCCATTTGAAACCTCACTTGGAACAGCGCTAATTGTGTAATTTTAAAAAAGTGAACATGCAAGGAGATACAGTCAATTTGAAATCTAGTCAATTCAAAGATTAAAAGTAGTTTCATGTACTACACCCACCCTTGAGTCTCTTTGCCAAGTTTTACCTCTTCCACTTAATTTTTTTTCCCTTGTTGCTGTGGGAAAGGCTTATACAAACAAGAGGAAACTGATTATGGTGAAACTGAATATAGACAAAATGATGTAAAATTACAAGGTAAACTTTCAGAAAACTAAAGATAAAATGTTTTCTAATCTTTCAATTATAATGTTCCTTGCAGCAATGATAGGATAGACTTTCAGATAAGCAATTTTAAGTTGATGCTGCCCTTTTAAGTTTCAGGAGCATATAATGTGTGTTCAAACTGTTTGAAAGCAGCTTACCTCTGCTCTGCACATTGATTTGTAATGTTGAACAGTGTTTGATTTTAGCTATAGATATGCAGCCATATACAGGTGCATATAGCCTTATTAATGTAACCTTTGGAAATTATTGGCTGTTCAGGCAGAAATGAATGTGGTATAATACCTAAAGAGAGAGAACTGAGTTCCTGCTGGGTATTTGGGTATATTATTACTGTTAAATACAGGATTTATTATCTAAATTAAGGTCAGAGACATTTTATATTTGTGATACTTGAACAATGAGAAATTTTTCTGGACTTCGGGATGTCTCAGGAGTTGTCAGGAATTTAGACTACTACATTAAATTTTATATGTTTTACATCTAACATTAAAATCTATAATCAACTAAATATTTCTGTTTCAAACGAGAAATTTTCACATAATCATGCCTAAGCCTGTCAGTAATTTTATCTTAACTTTTAAATAGGGTGGATGGCTAAAAAAGCATTAATTCTCCAGAAGAGGATTCAAGATCAACACTGAAGGCTCCAAAATGTCAAAAGAAATGCAAGAACTCCAGAAACAATGGCACTCCATGATGCAAACCATCCACACCAACTCCAATGTGGGTTTTGCATTATTTTATAATTTTACAGAGCATTATTTATAGAATACTTCTCCTTTCATCATTGCTGGAACATCATGCCCAATTTTATTTTATAGTTGTATGATAATGAAAATTAATTATAAAACTAATATTGAATTTCCAAAGAGAAAATTAGTTCCTTCTTTTAATAAGAGAACTCAAAAGAACTTAAAAAAATAGGGGCATTTCTATGGTACTTATTACTGTAACATCTGGATGCTTCACAAAATAGTAAGGTTCACAATAGCTCAGTCAAGTAGATGGCAAATATTATCCCCATTTTACAGATAAGGAAACTGGAGCATAGATTAAGTGATCTGGAACCGATTTTCTTATTCTTAATAGCATGCCATTACCTCTCTGGTGCATTCACACCAAAACACAGCATAAAGAAATTGGTGTTCTACCTAAGGCCTGGGCTACGCTAGCGGTGGGCTGAAGTCGAAGTATCTTAATTCGACTTACCTGGCCATCCTCACAGCGGCAAGATGACTGGTGCGGCTCCCCCATCAACTCCACTTACTTCTCCTGCTGAGATGGAGTACAGGCATCAATTAAGGAATTGATTTATTGCGTCCAGATGAGACACGATAAATCGATCCACGATACATCAAACACTACCCGCCTATCTAGTGGGTAGTATAGATGTACCCTAAGAGGGCTATACCGTTCTAACTATACTGGTATAATTAAAGCAGTACAATTTTCTAATGTAGATGAGCTTGCAGTGTCCTTACATGTAAAGGAGGGGAAGTTTGCAAGTTTATAAGTGAGGCAGGATCCCTGAACAGATTATTTATGCCCCTTAATTTAGAAGCTTTGAAAAAATGTCATCTAGATACTTCTCCTACTAACAGGATTTTCAGATTTTTAAACAAATATAGGTCATTGGATCAAAATAGTAGCTGGTAAAACTCCACTGAAATCAGTTGTGTTATACTGTGGACTTTCATGTTTTATTTGCCATTTTGGCTTTTGATACTTATTTTATTATGCACATGTTGAAGTTTATCAGTATCACAATGAACTGGATACTCCTTGTAAATTATTTTAAGCTATTGCTGAGGAATCTTCACCTCCAACTGATCTCTCTTCATTGTTTTCACTTCACTGTCCAGTTTTTAAAGATGCTAAAATACATGATCTGCCTTGCTAAATCCATTGTGATCTCTGCCTTTGTTTCAGCATATGTTGGAGAAACTTTTCTTTGATGTGTTCACTATAGAATTTTTGAAGCATTCAGACATGATGTTGATGAGTGCCCTAGAAGTGCCTAGACAGACAGATGCTCATACTTCTGAAACAGGATGGCCACTGCCTCTGACATTAATTCATCAACGTGTGTACTTATGAAATGTTTGTACCCAAAATGTCACTAAAATGGTTTTGACCCCTTTCTTAGGTAATACAGACTTTAAAAAAATTAAAATTAAAAATTCTACTTTTCTTCTTTCAATCGTTTACAGGTTGTTTCTTTTATGAACTCTCGAGTTGGCCAGTACTTAGATGATCATCCTTTTGTCGCCCTGTCACTGCTGGTGTTTATTGCAGTATCTGCTATTCCTGTTGCATTCTTTCTGATATTTGTGATTTCAACAACCATAGTGGCCTGTTTGGGGGTTATCGTCATTGAAGGTATTTTCTTTATCTATTTATTTCCTTACTACAAAGTTCAGTAACATTTAGGACAAAGTTATTTATTTAAAGGATTTTCCTTTCTCTTATCTCTGACCTGCAGAAGGTCCTGGTACAATCAAATTGTAGTGATCTTTTTGTGCGTATGTCTACTTTCAGAAACAGCAACAGTCTTTTAAAACTGAATAGTATTCTAAGTAAAAAGGGAGAAAGGATTTTCCTGTCTTGGGCGCAGATAATCCCAGTGCTGTACACTGTTAATCCATTTATCCTTGCCATGGACAACTTTCATCTCTGGCCTTCAAAGAGATTTAGCAAGAGCACATTTAGAAGAGCAAATAGTTTTGTTTTTTCTTCTGGACTGTAACAAATGTCATGTATTAAAGTTGCTTTTATCAAGGATACTTCCAGATCTCCTGTCCACCACCAAATAAACTTTGGGCCTGATTATTCCTCTCCCAGGCTCCCCCATGGAAAGCTCTCTGTGAGCCAGGGGATCCACTTGGAAGAGAAGGGACAGACCAGCTGACTTGAGACAGGATGCACATTGCTTGCTAATCAGCCCTGTAGAGCTCAGAGCAGGAAGATGATGTATTATCTTTCTGTGGAGGGGGAACCCCTGTAAAGACAGCCATTAGGAGAGGTCATGGCAGTGTAGCCCCAGTAGAGTTATTCTCCGCAGCCAAATTGTGACCAGAGCTGCTGGGGTGGCACAGAGCTTCTGAGCAGAAGATCCTAGCCCCCCCCCCCCTTTGCCCCCAATCCTTTGGGATCTGCACAGAGCCTAGAAGATGAGTGAAATTTGGGGTCTGGCCCCACAGGCTACTACACAGGGAGATAAGTATCACCCTATAAGACTCATCGGGGAAAACTCTGCAAAGAGAACCTCATGGAGATTTCCTCCCCTTTAGCCCACAGGATTTCCTGTGGATGGGGACTATCAGGCCTTCAACTACTACACTGTGAACAGATCAGCTAGTTGTTGTGCTACACCATTTTCAGTGATCATTTGAATTTGGGATGGCATAGATCTCCTGAACCTGGTGTGTATACTTGTATGTGTATTTGTGCAAATAAACTAATTATCTCTTACTAGGTGTTGTAGTATCAGTAGGTGGCATAGTCCTTCTTTGTGCGCTGAGTGGCCTGGGCGTCCTTTCATTGGCAGTTTCTGGAGTACTGAGTATTTGCTACATAGCTCTTTCAACTCTAATCAACTACTGGCATACTCCAAAGTAAGCATTAACATAGTGATCTATAGTGTAATGTCAAACTGCAGCTCTGGCTCGTCATTGATTACCGTTTGGTTCACTTAGGATAATAAACTTGTCATTCTTGGTCAGTATAGCATGTTACTCTAGCCATTAATATGCAGCAGGTGTCTGTCCAACCACTAATATTAATGTATATTTTAGTAGGAATTAATATAGTGACCTCTGGCTCTGTTTTCTAGTTATGGAAGAGGAGGAAGAAATAGTTATATGCAATTATACAATGCACTTTGGTTATTAATGTAGCCTCTTGTCAAACAGGTAAAATTATTCAACTTTTAAAACACTGCAACAAATTAACAGGGTTATGTGGCTGCTTTAAATATTAAGGGCTTGAACATACCAAATAGAAAGAATTAAGCCACTGTAAAGAAACACATGCTCTGGGAATGCTTTTAAAAATCCTGACTGTTCATGCTTTTATCTTTTCTCTCCCCTTTATTAAATGAGTCTCTTGTAGAACTTTAGCCATGGTTTGGGTTTCAGCCATTTGATTCCTGTGGTATTCTTGATCATTATGTAACTGTTAGTAATTCTTTAGATTACTAAATTGTAAGAACTTTAACAATTTTATTTCCTCTTACCTATGCATTGTGTGTGTTCACTTTAACTTGGAAGAAGAAAATAGAATAATTTTAGTTTTATAGCCATTTTCCAGTCAATTTACTTTCTGGTTCTCCTGCATTGTCACGATTTATGCAAAGCTTTTCTAGCAACCAATGCAAATAAATATCTATTTTAAAAGCAAAACAAGAAAACCTTTTAAAAACTGTGGAAATATTTCTGTTAGTGTTGGTTTTTGTAAAAGCTTGTTTTATAAAACCTGTAACTTATGCTTTGGTTAGCTATGACACAACAGTGTTTTTTAATTACACAACCACCTTTCTCCAAGGGCAAGTGTCATGGTACAATTCCCCACTCTGAACCTTAGCGTCCAAAAGATGGGGTACCAGCATGAATTCCTCTAAGCTCAATTACCAGCTTAGAACCTGTAGCGCTGCCACCAACCAGGAATTCCAGTGCCTGGTACGCTCTGGTCCCCACAAAACCTTGGCCGGGGACCCCCAGGACCCAGACCCTCTGGATCTTAACACAAGGAAAGTAAACCCTTTCCCTCACTGTTGCCTCTCCCAGCCTTCCCCTCCCTGGGTTACCCTGGAAGATCACTGTGTGATTCAAACTCCTTGAATCACAAAACAGAGAGGACAATTCACCTTCCTCCCTCCTCTTTCCCCCTCCCAGACTCTTCCTGAGAGAAAGTAATCCTGGCACAGAGAGAGATCAGCCTCTCTCTCCCTCTTCCCTCCTTTCTCCCCACCAATTCCCTGGTGAATCCAGACCCCGTCCCCTGGGGTCTCACCAGAATAAAAAAACAATTAGGTTCTTAAACAAGAAAAGCTTTTAATTAAAGAAAGGAAAAAAACAGTAAAAATTATCTTTGTAAATTAAAAAAAATGGAATAGGTACAGGGTCTTTCAGCTATAGACACTGGGAACACCCTCCCAGCCTAAGTATACAAGTACAAATTAAAATCCTTTCAGCAAAAATACAAATTTGAACTCCTTTCAGCCAAATACACAATTGAACTTCTTCCAACCAAACACACATTTGCAAATAAAGAAAACAAACATAAGCCTAACTCGCTTTATCTATCTAGTACTCACTATTCTGAATATATAAGAGCCTGTATTGGAGAGAAACCTGGTTGCACATCTGGTCCCTCTGAGCCCCCAGAGTGAACAACCAAAACTAACAGCACAGCACAAAAACTTCCCTCCCTCAAGATTTGAAAGTATCCTGTCCTCTGATTGGTCCTCTGGTCAGGTAACAGCCAGGCTTACTGAACGTGTTAACCCTTTATAGTCAAAGAGATATAAAGTGCTTCTGTGCTATTAACTTTTCTTATCTGTTTATGACAGCAGGTCTAAACTTAAAAATGCTGTATCAGCGCAGCTATATCACTGTAGCACTTTAATGAAGACACTCTAAGACAATGGGAGAGAGCTTCTCCCATCATCTTAGCTACTGCCTCTCACGGAGATGGATTAACTATGTCAGTAGGAGAAGCTCTCCCACTGACATAGCGCTGTCTACACTGGCGCTTCTGTTGATGTAACTATGTCGCTTGTGTGTCAATCATTCACATCCCTGAGTGACATAGTTATACCAAAGTAATTCTGTAGTGTAGACCAGGGCTAAGATGCAAGAAGTCTTGGGGCTCCTCTACAAATGCGACTAAGTCAGGGCACCTGGTTACAATACTGTTCCATTTTGTAGTGCAGACGGGACCTTAACTGTGTTCCATAACTAAGCTAAGGCCTTGTCCACTCTGCAGAATACAGTTAAGGTCCTGTCTATATTACAGATTGGAAGCAGGTTTTAACTGGGTCAGGGACAACTGTATTATAAATGGTCCAGCACACTAGAATGTATTAGTATTGTAAATGACGGCCTGAGTCACACTGTTACATGTGCAAAAGGAGCTAAAGAGGATTAAGCTGGAGTGCCACCTATAGCCTGCTTCTATTACTACTAGGAACTAGCTCTATCCAGTAGTACTACTTTCCAGGGTCCAAATCACCCGTCCAGCAGAAGGCAGACCTGTAGGGAATAAAACTGAGGGCTCCATCAGAGGATTTTTCTCAGATTTTGCATCTACAGGGCAGTATCCCTTCCATATTCAAGGACAAACAGAACCACCTGTTTCAGAGTAGCAGCCGTGTTAGTCTGTATCTGCCAAAAGAAAGGAGTACTAGTACTAGTACCTGTGGATCCTAAGAGATTTGCCAAAACATAGGGTTATCAGGCAGAAGCCCTGTTTTTGCGCTGGCTCCACAGCTCCCTGCCACTCCTGCTCTCCAGCAGCATGGCTTCAGTGGAATCATTCTGCTAGGTCTTTTATATCACCTGATGCTCCCAAAAATTTCCCCTCCTTCCTCCACATGAGAGTTGTTCCACATTATACAGCCAAAGCTAAAAAAAAATTCATCATATTCATTGCAGATCTTTCAGAGTAAGTGGACAACATGCATCAAGCCCATCCCCGTACATGGATCCCTGGCTCCAGTGAGATAATCACTGGGAGAGCACCCAGATAATTCAATAATAGTTGTTCTAGAAATGCTAGATAATAGGTTTGTCAACCCCCATACTGTGCAACTTTCTTTGTGTTGGGTAAGATCTCAACAATCTCCTGTGAAAGCATAACCCAGTAAATTTGACCATTCTTCTCATTATACAGCAGCCTGGTAAAAAAGCAAGAAGCTAATGAAAACAGTTTGCTACAGAGTAATCCACCTGTCGTGGACCCTTCTAACAAGAACACGAAGAGCGAATGAACAGGACTTTCCCAGCTTCCTGTCTTCCTTGATATGCACTTACTTGTACTGTTCTGAATTGTAACTTTGTCAAATACTCAAGCTTTGTGCGTTGTTTACGGAAATTGAGACTCAATATGCCTCTTTGGTTGTTGCTGTAAAATGAATAGAAACAGTATCTTAACCTTTAGTCAATTCACTGTCGTACTAAGTGTACAGGGCATGGTGAGAAATCTTCCAAATACATTATACTGTCCAATCCTGTTGCTATAAAAGTAATAATTTCCAATAAAATTGGGGCAGTTTTGTGCAAGAAGGAAGTGTGTGTTTGAGATTATAACTGGTGGTGTTAGAATTCTAATCTTAGATGGGGAATCAAAGTGGAACAACCTGACTGCTGCAGTTGGATGTTTTTGCACTTGAGAAATGGCAAAGCACAGCAACAAAAGGTGACACCTGTTTGAATACTAGAAAAATATTTGTAAGCCTTAACAGTGGTTATCAAAATATCTGTGTGGTAAAGAACTAAGCCTGCACCATCTTAAATATATATGTTGTTGGAAAAGCAAGTTAAAGCAAAATTTACTATGTATAATATTTAATAGCCTAAACCAGTGGTCTCCAAACTGGGGGGCAGACCCCCTAAAGGGTTGGGGAGGAGCGTTAGGGGGAACACAGCAGGGCCAAGCCAGCCCCCGGGGGGGAGCACCATTTAGCTCCACTTCTGGCCCCGACCACAGCCCCAGCTGCAGCATTGGCTTCACTCCTGACCGTGGTGCCCAGCACCAGCTCTGTCCCCACTCCTGGCCACAGCTTCCAGGGTGGGTGGATGGGGTTTGCGGATCAGATAAGGGGTGGGGGGGATGAGCAAAAAAGCTTGGGGACCACTGGTCTAAACTCTTGCATGTTCTGATAAGTTATTCAGAAGGGATACCTCCCTCTTTCTCCTTCTATCCCATGAGAGGTCCTGGTTAGGGGCTTAGTGTTTTGCCTTATGTGTCTGAGTGTTTTTGAAAGTCTATTTTGCTTACCAATTTTCACTCTTTGAATATGTAACTTCTGTGAACTTTTTCTGGGAGAGGGCAAATACTAAATATCTTTGCTTAAGCAGTAACCTCATGTATCTCAAAGATACTTAATTTAATAAAGTGTTATTTGTTTATCTGGGTTGTCTTTTTGCTGTTACCCTGTTTATCCTTGCTAAAGTAAGAAAAACAAGTTTTCAAAACTTAAACCATAATGAACATTACTTAGAACTAGCTTTCAGTTTTTACAAGCTCTCTCATCGTTTTGTATTAACCCAAACATCACCTTGTGAATTATTGCTAAATAAATTTCACTGCCACAAGCTGTCGCCAGTTTGGCATTATTTGAGAATATACAGCCCTCCTTGTCTTTAAATGGGCAGCGGCATTCTTGGTCCTCAGCTGGTATAATGTTGCAGCATTGCATGAAGTGGTACACTGTTTGTTTCTAAACTGAAGTTATATTTCAAATTATCCCTCAAAACAAATATGCCCCTTAGTGTATACCCAAATTTACTCCTGTCTCACACAAAGCTGCTGTATGACTGTAACTTAAATCAGGAATGCTGTAACCTAAAACTAAAAGATTTGTCTTTAAACACCTCCACAGAGACTTTTGTGTTAAATGAACTTAAGGTAATATACCTCTTATGTTCTTTGAGTCCTTTCCAAACCTTTCACATTTCAAATTTTATTTAAGCCATGACAAGTTCAGAGTATTGGCTTCAGTCTTTACTACTTGATAACCACACTTTTTCAGATAATCTATTCTGCTTAATGAAACTGCAGTCCAAGACACAAAGTTCACTTTAATTTTTCACTGTGCTGGTAAGTTTGTCACGTGCATATGTGCAGTGAGACCCATCTTTGGCTGTGCATCATATTATATACATTAGGGCTCCATCCTGCAATATGCTCAGTGTGCTGGTCCTTTCAATAAAGCACTTTCACACTTTAAGAGAAGTGTGAAATGTTTGCCTCTGAGTAGTACATTATGAAGAGAATTTCCTCATTATGGACCCCAATCCTGCAAAGAGTGTTTCCTCCTCCACACTTCATAACATGGTCAAATCAAAACTCATACAACTTTTTACCTCCTGTCATTTGAGCTAAAGAGCTGCTTTAAAGTTTAAAATGAGCAATTTTTTTCTCCACATTCCACATACTAGGAAAAAAAACAGCAGAAATTATAGTATTTTGCTTAAATTAAAAAAAAAAAAAAAACCACCTTAATCTTTGGACTGAGTGAAATCCTACAACATTTCATCCCAAAAGGTGAAATAACAATCTTACACTGGAAGTGTTTATGCAACTTTCACAATTGCTGCTACTTCCAGTTTTGGACCACATCCTCAGCTGGTGTACATCAGCACGGCTCCACAATGGATATGTCGATATCAGTCAGCCAAGGATTTGTATGGAAAAACATTGTAACATAGAAGCAGAATGCTGCACTTTTACTCATGTTCGGTGCTGACCAAGAAGAATTCACATCACAGCTGTAGTTAGTACAGCCCATCAGCAAGTTTTTATGATGTACACTTCTGCCATCTGTGTGAGTAGTCTTACCTGCCAGCTTCCAAAAGGAAAATGCGTTCTTGAGTGAAGCTTTCCACAGTGGCTGCTATATCTACAAGTGTGCTGGCTTTCAATTGTTGCAATAAAACAAACATTTCCCTTTGCACCTAGAAGAATTGCAGACCCAAGGTAAGGCAAGAGCATTGTAATGAAAATCTTGAGAAGCAGTCATTGCTCTGCACTTGTGTGTGAAGAAATTCATGTAATTGCAATTACGGTGACTCCAATTTTTAAGTGAAGTCTGTTTCTTCATACATTTCCCTTGCTGACATTGATGCTAATGGCACAGACTTGTGCGTAACAATTTCCCCCTTATCTCAAAAGCAAGAGAGGAGATGGTTAAGTCTTATTTTCTGAAACGAGTATAAAAGCATGCCCCAAGAAAGGCAGCAAGGAAAAATCTGGAATGATTGGGAGTCAACACATACTTTTCTTTTCAACCAGCCTTATTTCCCTGTGCAGATACCAGAATGGACCAGAACTGCAACGACCCAGTTGAGAATGCAGTTTGCAAATTACAGGGACTCCTGAGAGGCAGTATGACCCAAAGGGTTGTGATGCTGAAAGCATCCTGCCCTATCTGGTAAATTAAATGATTTTTTCCCTGCACTGTTAGACCTTAAAATGGTCACTGGTCAATGAACCACCAGGATAGAAATTATTTCTAAGTACTAGGAATCATTGTGGTTAGCAAGAATGGGACTTGAAATCACATCACTCTGATTATCAGCCTGCCTTTCCTTGCATTACTGCCTACTATCCACTCTCACTAGAACTATTATCCCTAGTATGTAATCTCATCTTCCAAAGTGACTAATATCAATGAGTCTACAGTTCATGCATGCACTGGCTGCTAAGATTATGCTGTAATTTAAGTTATGGGAGAAGCAAGACAGTAATTTAAATGAAAGCCTGGGTCCCACCTCATTTATTTAGTTTTTCCAATATTGTATTTATTACATGTAAATTCTATAAAACTTCAACAGTTTCACACAAACCTTGAAAAGAAATCTCCTGATTGGTTCCCCTCCTCTCCAAGCAGTGCCTGCCTGTGTTGACCATAAGCAGTCCTTGCTTCCATAGTCCAGAGATGCTTCAGTGGTTCACTGGAGTAAAATGTGGAATATTTGGGGAAGGGAGAGAGAGAAAGATGATGTCCTTCATCGGGCTGCAACTCAGCAGGTTTATCAGCAAATTAATAGCATATACAACTGAAGTTTAATTGTTGGCTCTTCAGATCAACTTTTCAGGCTGATAGTGTTATTGACTTGCTTATATGAGTCCTGAAAGCTACAGCTGCCCTGTATGTTGAATGCATGTGTTTGTGCATGTGTGTAATGTATTTCAATTTACTTGGCGCAAGTCCCACTGTCTTTTTATAGAACATTGGTGGACTGAGAAATAAACCTGTGGAGCCCAGTCACTGCCTTCTGCTCTGCATAAATGAGCTCTGCTTCTCTGTTCTCTCTTCCAGTGTGTTAATAGGCATTGGGCTAACAGCCTGCTGACAGGCACTTTGCTTCTTACATTCTGGTGTCAGTTTCACCTGGCATTGGTGCAGGAGCAGGGGATTCAGAGCTTTACAACAGCTGCTTTTTGACCAACACAGCAGCCTCTCCTGATTCTCAAAGCAGCAGTTTTGAGTATCATCACAGGATCTCCCAGGAACTGGCCACCTTTCTTCTACGTTAAACATCAGCACTGCGACATCTTCAAACTATTGATCAGATCCAATTACTGCCAAGGGATGGATTTTAAAACCAATTATACGGAGCACTTGAACGGCTGCACTGCTAACATCACCAAGGCTGTGCAAAACTTTTCCCTGCCTGGTAAGTAAATGAGTAGGTGAAAATATATATTTGTGTATACTGTCAGGAGGTCTTATATACAGGGATAATGGCTGATCACTTTTCTCAAAGCTAAAAGTGATGCGACTGGGGCTATTATGAGTCTACTGTATAACTAAGGAGTATGTGTATTATATATACACACACACACACGTGTACTTATATATGCATGCATCTGGTGTGTGTGCATATACACAGACACCTACATACATAGATACACATACGTACATATATTGTACACAAGGTGATACATGCGTGGTATCCACAAAAACAGATATGCTGTATCCAAACCTAGATGTGCATATTCATGTGTATACTGTATCTATATGTATGTTTGTGTGTGCACACATAAGTGCGTATATATGTATAACTAAGTTTGCTGTATATAGTCTATATCACTGTACGTGTACATACAGATACACATGTACCTCTGTCTATGTGTGTGAGTGTAAATAGTTTTGTACATATGTGTATAGGCATGTGTATTATATTAACACACCCACCACCTTATGTATGTGTGGAAAATATATTATTTTTAATGTTCCTATAAGCATATTATCGTTTTATTAGAAACCAGGATGTCCAGTTTGTAAAGCCCCCCATCTTCCCCTGCCCACAGCACACATGCCCTGATCTTTCTCTGCCTATGCTCTGTCTCTGCAGGTGAGCCCAGCACAGTAAGCTATGCTGACTTCTTCATGCCTGCCCTGTTTGGCATCATCTTCTTCCTAGGCATCATTGGTAACAGCTTGGTGATCTTCACAGTCTTTAAGAAATCCAGCCCCAGGAGCAGTGTCCCAGATATCTTCATCATCAGCCTCTCCATGGTGGACCTGCTCTTCCTCCTGGGCATGCCCTTCCTCATTCACCAGCTGCTGGGCAATGGAGCCTGGCACTTTGGGGAAACCATGTGCACCATTATTACTGCTCTGGATGCCAACAGCCAATTCACTAGCACCTACATCCTCACTGCCATGTCCATTGACCGCTACCTGGCCACCGTGTACCCTTTCACCTCCACTCGTTTCAGGAAGCCATTTGTGGCCATCCTGGTGATCTGCATGCTCTGGGCTCTCTCTTTCCTCAGCATCACCCCGGTGTGGATGTATGCCCGGCTCATCCCTCTGCCTGGGGGGCTGCTGGGCTGCGGGATTCGGCTTCCAGACCCGCAGAATGACATCTACTGGTATACTCTCTATCAGTTCTTCCTCGTCTTTGCCATCCCCTTTACCCTCATCACTGTGGCCTACAGGAGGATTCTTCTCAGGATAGCCAAGTCCTCAGAGGCACTTACTGGCCAGAGATGCACCAGGACCTGCACCAGGAAAGTGACGCGCGTGGCCATTGCCATTTGCCTGGCCTTCTTCATCTGCTGGGCGCCTTACCATGTGCTACAGCTGGTGCAGTTAACCATGCACCACCCCAATCTGCCCTTCTACTATGCCTACAACGTGGCCATCAGCATGGGCTATGCCAATAGCTGCCTCAACCCCTTCATCTACATCCTGCTAGGGCAGACCGTCCGCAGGAGGCTGGTGGTTTCTGTCAGGCCGGCTGCTGCAGGGGAAGAGGCTTCCCAGAATGGGGGCAACAGCGCACAGGGGGACCCCAGCGAGTCAGGACAGCCACTGCTGCACCTGATGTCTGTCTCTGGCAGGTAAAGAGATCGGCAGCAGGTAGGAGATTCCCACACAGCCCAGAAAAGCCCTGGTGGTCTCATGTACTAACTATAAACATTCCCCACCAACTCACACACAGATGTTTGGCGGAGTACCAATGGCTGTCTGTGGTGGGAGTGGTTCCTCTGCCTAGCTGATCTCTTGTGGCTGGAAACAAGATTTCTGCAGTGTCAACATTTGGGCTGGGTTCTGTCTGGCACTGAACCAGTTCACGTTCGTCGTCTAAATTCTTCATGGCTAGATGTGAATTACTTTCCCCCTGACATATGAAAGACTTTTTCACTCTTCATATATTCTCAGTGGAAGGGCCCAAGCACCAAAAATTTTAGTGTTGGCATTAAATTCCATACAAGCAATGAGCCACGGCTTGGCTGAGAGGCACTTCCATTGGATCACGCTTGGTGTGAGTTTCAACTTGTTTTAAGTGTGTGAAGAATGAAGATGTCTTAAGACAAGCTCTGATCCTTCTCCCCTTGGGGGGCAGATCAGGAATCTAAAACATTTTAAAGTAATTCAACAATAGCATTTTCACTTCTCTATTTACATCGTTCCATCTGCTTGCAATCATTAACCATGGCCAATACTGTAATCATTTTCTAGTGATCAAAGCCAGCTTTCTGCCAGCAACATCAGCTGTCCCAGAGCCAGAAGAATAATTTCAAGTGCATTTAAAATTAAATCTATGGATTGAAAATAACCAAAGAATGACTGTTCTGAACTGTATTATTATAGTATACCCACCAACATGACTTGAATGAACAGCTGTCACCAGGTCATCAAACCATTTCACAGTGGAAAATAATGATTGGACTCTATGCACATCATTACACAGAAGTGTTTGCTGACACTGGCAGCATATCACGTCCACGTTCCTATCACCATAAAAGCAGGTAGCAATGCTTTGATGAACATAGATTTCCGAAGCATTAGGCCCAGGACTTTCAAACATTCTTTTGGGTGACTGTTTTTGGTGCCTAATGTGAGACACCTTAAAGGAACTCAATCTTTAGAAACTTCTAAAAAAGATCAGGTGTCTTAGGTATCTCAAGTTGGGCACCCAAAATCACTAGTTTTGTTTTAATATTTGCCATTTTTATTATTAAAGCAGTAATGAATGTCTATGGCCATAGATATATGAGAGAATGGAAAAGACGGTAGTAACAGCCAAGTTTCCATAACACTCATTATTCCTATCATTGATCATCAGAAGACAGCTTTTCATAGTTAAAAAAACTCTTAGCTTTTTAAAAAAAAATATGGTGGTGGGTCCATAAACTCAGTACAAGGCAAAACAATTTACTTTAAAGACTCACACACTAAATCAGAATTTATCTTCATGTTCTATTAAGAACTTTAAAGTATACACGATCCTCTGTCAGTGCCATAGCTCTTATATGTCTATATTGTGTTCTATTCAGGTTCCTGGACTATGGTATTCAAGTACCTACGTGCTAACTGAAAAAAAAATGTGTTTTTGGTTATTTTATATGTACTGTGTAACTCTGAATTTCCCAGCCTCTTATTCTAATCTATCTATCTATCTTTAAGCCTCTTCGTCTATGAGCTGTCCATTTAGCCACCTGTATGCAGAATGAATACGCCATGTAACTGCTCACTGGAGACGTGCTACCAGGAACTCTCCCAGGCTGTGGCTGTTTCTGGAAGCCCCAAGAGGGAGCGCCACGGATGAGAGACTAAAACCCTCTTCTTAGAGTGAACCTCCAAGAGGCTAGAGAGGATATTTGTCTCCACCCTGCATGAACATGAGACCCATAGAGAGTCCCCAAAGGAAGTGCGGAGCACTTGCCACAGCAGCTGGTATGCACATGCACACACACTTCTGCATGGGAAGGGGGAGATCTGGATGCATGGAGAGTACTCTCCAAGTCCATTTTAAAGCCCAGTGAAGTCAATGGACAGTGTCCCATGGTTTCACTAAGTTTTAATCAGAACTCTTGTGCAAACTTGAAGGGGTGACCTGGCCCCAGAAGTCTATGCTTTTCCTATATATTCTCGGGTTTACATGCCTCCATTTGTCTGCACAGTTGAATGTTCAGCATTTACTCTCTGCTATACCTTCACCTTCTCTTTCTCCACAGAAACGATTAACTAGACCATGTCATATAAGACTTTGTCATTCAACTTTGACAGCTGCTAAAACAGTGGTCCTACTGCTTTCTCCAAAAGCAATGCATGGGTATATTCCACACCTGCACAGAACCTCACACATCATGATCCCACACATCACATAGCAGAGGGCACTATTAGCAATAAAAAAGGTTTATGCTTTCCTCTTAACTTTCCCTTCAAGGTCCTGAAGCTCAGCTAGTGTAATTTCCATTGAAGCCAATGAAGCAATGTTGATTTATACCAGCTGGGGATCTGGCCCTAAATGATCTATTTACTTGTGCCTTTTAAACTGATTTTTCATCCTAAATACTTGATGCGAGTCAAAATAACGAGTTTTAACTTTGACTGCAGATGCTAACCAGACATGGATTAATTTCACTCTAACATCCTTATGATTCTGGCCTCTGACAATTCATGAGAGCAACTATCATTTTAAAACTCTCTGCTGGTGTTGTTTGTTCATTTGTTTGTTTTAAACATCACCGTATCATCAGTACCATATCATCACTAAGATTAATATAATGTCTGACCTGGGAAAGTTAGAGTGCTGATGGCTGGTACAGCTCAGGCCAGGTGTGCCTTGATTATTACTAGAAAGTATAATCCTTCAGATTGCTCTGTGATAGAGTTCAGTAAGTAAAACAAATACCCTTTTGTTACAGAAAAGAACACTGCTATTTGAATGTTGCACTATTTGTGAGACTAGATGATCACAATGGTCCCTTCTGCCATGAAATCTCTGAAAACCAACTCATGGCCATATTAGACACTGTTTTCAAAGGTCAGATTGTTTTAAAGCACTTGGAGTATTTACCGTGTCCCAGGGCCGCCCAGAGGGGGAGGCAAATGGGACCATTTGCCCCAGGCCCTGGGCCCTGCAGGAGCCCCCATGAGAATATTCTGTAGTTTTGCAACTCTTTTTTTATGGAAGGGGCTCCCGAAATTGCTTTGCCCCTGGCCCCCTGAATCCTCTGGGCGGCCCTGCCATATCCATCCTATTTCAGTGGCATTAGATTGGTTCAATTAATTGACCAGGTGTACAGTCACATAACCATTACTTGTAACACGTGAAAGTAGGTGGCTATATCAGGAGGTGGGGGGAGAGGCACATTCTTGCAAGTAGACATCAGTGACTGTCCAGTTGCATGTTTATAAAATGTTCAAAAGTGACTTTGCCATCCAGATTATCCAGTCTTTACTCTCCCCTCTACAACAGCTCTTTTGTGATACAGCACACAGTTAAACAGCAAGATGATGGCTATATTCTGCATCAGGTAATACAAGGAGCAGCATTATGAACATCAACTTCTCTGCACTGTTTTTCCAAAGTCTGTTTGGTAAAAGAACTCCTTGGGGGAGAAAGTGTCCCATCATGCTCATGAAAGGCAGAATCAGAGATTAGATGTATCCCTACACTGCCGGGTGTGACTCATGTCCAGGCTTGGGTGCATGCGAACCCACGTGAGCATTCACAGTGCAGAGCCACACACAACCCATACCTGTGCAACCATGTCCACGTTGGCACTGCAGTTACATGGGGGCTAGGGTTTCTGGAGGAGCATATCCCGGGATGCTGAGTGCTTCACTAATTGGAGTCATTCTAGGAATTGCTTTGCAATGTATTGTGGGAGAAGTTGTCTGTCCTTCCCAAGTCTCTGTGCAGAAGTGTTCTTAGCTCTCCTTATTTCTGTCCATTCCAGCTGGAACCACACTGTGGATTTAGCACCAGTGGGTGAGACATTATTGCAGAGTACAGACAGGCATGGAAGAGTGGGAGTATATTTCAGTAGCAGTTTCTGACTCTTGGAAGGTGGTGGCTGATCTCAGGAGAGTTCATTTATTACACTCTGGAGACACCTGTTATATGCTGCAGTAGCTCAGGATTGCCCATGAGTAGCTCAGCATTTCTGGTGTAGGGCAGTTAGCACAGCATAGTGGGGTCATATGGTAATGCAGACCTGGGATGACTAGCAATGCCTCCAGACCTTCATA